>NC_135979.1:21302436-21602436 GCF_053455715.1 Rhinoraja longicauda
GGTGCTCAGTTTTTCCATTTACCAACCTTGTTTACAAATGTTAGGTTGTTTTTCACCACGTGAATTAAACCTATTACTCTCTGCATTTGTCTAATAGTGACATGGACCATTATTTCTAGCTCAGTAGATATCCAATCCACACAATTAATGTTCTACATCTTTGCGATCCGATGAAATTCCTTTCTGCATTCCCTGTTCTCTACGTGATCCAGCTTACCTGCTTTACTCCCCCGCATTTCACCTTATTCAGTTGCTCCTGCTTTCTTGCTGTCCCCATTTTCTTTAATTTTATACTGGTTCCTTCCTCATCTCATTGCTTTCAATTATTTTTTAAAATCTCACTTGCCAACAGGCAGCCCAGCTTTTAAGCTTCAAGTTACTATGCAGGACTGATGGTTTGGTATAACGTCAATGGAGAATTAAATTGTGTTCAGTTGTGAGAAAAAATGTTTTTTTGTAGACATTTCCCCACTTTCAAGTGAATTGAAACCAGGCAAGAATTACTCTCCTTGTTATAAAAAGCTATTTGCAGGAGAGTAAAAGAGGTATAGAGTTACAGAGCATTGAAACAGGTCCTTCAGCCCACCTTGTCCATGCCGACCAAGTTGGTATACTGCAAAAGTCAAATTTGGTTGCATTCGGTCTATTTGGCCCTGGGTCCATGCAACACACACTGGTCATAGGTCTCAATCAGAAAACAACTTTCCGCAATTACACTTTTACTACTTCCTCAAAGCAATATCTGTGAATTGATAGATGAGATACATTCTGGATTTTAATGGTATCATCACACATACTGATCAGTCTGAAGAAGGGTCTCGACCCGAAACATCACCCATTCCCTCTCTCCGAGATGCTGCCTGACCTGCTGAGTTACTCCAGCATTTTGTGATACCATCTTGTTCCTCTAGTATCTTTGATTAAGAACTTCCATTACTTTGCATGCCAGTTCAATTTCATGTCCTCTTTTTGTCCTCCTAAAGGCTTTCTTGACTTTGTAGACTATTAGATACATAGATACATAGACCATAGGTGTAGGCTATTCGGCCCTTCGAGCCAGCACTGCCATTCAATGTGATCATGGCTGATCATCCACAATCAGTACCCCATTCCTGCCTTCTCCTAACATCCCTTGATACCGCTAGCTCTAAGAGATCTAACTCCCATTTGATTGCGTCCAGTGAATCGGCCTCCACTGCCTTCTGAGACAGAGAATTCCACAAATTCACAACTCTCTGCGTGGAAAAGATTTTCCTCATCTCAGTTCTAAATGGCCCACCCCTTATTCTTCAACTGGGGCCCCTGGTTCTGGACTCCCCCAACATCGGGAACATGTTTCATGCATCTAGCATGTCCAATCCCTTAATAATTTTATATGTTTCTATAAGATCCTGTCTCATCTTTCTAAATTCCAGTGAATACAAGCCTAGTTGCTCCATTCTTTCATTCCCACCATGCCGGGAATAAACCCTCTTGAATCCAGCATTCACTGGATGCACTCCCTCAATAGCAAGAATGTCCTGCCTCAAATTAGGAGACCAAAAATGCACACAATACTCCAGGTGTGGTCTCACCAGGGCCCTAAACAACAGCAGAAGGACCTCCTTGCTCCTGTACTCAACTCCTCTAGTTATGAAGACCAAGCTTTTTTTCACTGCCTGCTGTACCAGCATGCTTACTTTCAGTGACTGATGTACAAGGACACCCAGATCTCGTTGTACTTCCCCTTTTCCTAACGTGCCACCATTCAGGTAATGAATGAATGAATTAATAAGTTTATTGGCCAAGTATGCAATTACAAGGAATGTGCCTTGGTGCTCTGCTCACAAATGACAACACAAACATGCAGTTAACAATTAAGAATAAAGCATAAACACATCAAAACAATAAGGATACACCATTACGGTGTATCTGCCTTCCTGTTCTTGCCACCAAAGTGGATACCTCACATTTATCATCCACATTATATTGCATCTGCCACTCACACAACCTGTCCAAGTCACCTTGCATCCTCATAGCATCCTCTTCACAGTTCACACTGCCATCCAGCTTTGTGCCATCTGCAAATTTGCTAATGTTACTTTGAATTCCTTCATCTAAATCATTAATGTATATTGTAAATAGCTGCGGTCACAGCAACGAGCCTTACGGCACCCCACTAGTCAGTGCCTGCCATTCTGAAAGGGGAGGGATTGCTTTATCATAGCAATGTGCCTATTTAAACGCCTCTGAAATGCCATTGTCTTCTCTGTCACCACCATCATCTTTGGCTGTGTTCCAGGCACCCACCTCTTTCTGTGTGAAAAAACCTTCTCTGCACCTCTCCTTTAAACCTTGCCCCTCAATCCTTACAGCTATGTTCTGGGAGTCCGCAACGGTCTCTGCTATTTACAAACTATTAACAATAAAATAAGTATATTAAAAATAACATTCATCAAGTTTTAATTTTCAAAATATATGAAATCGGTTTAAAACATCACACAAATCATGTAAGTAAAAATGTAGTCGATGATCGCTAATGTAATCAATTGACTCACAGATGCTGTGCCAAATTAGAGTTTAGATTTAATTAGATTGAAGATCAGATTCCCAAGATAGGGAAATCTCAGCAATAGCCAATTCTGCTTTTGCAATCAGAGAGTCCAGCTGCAGAGCCCAAAGGGGGAAACACCTGACAGACTGTGGGTACTAATGTTGATGTATTTGTGTTCCCATAGAGCCCTTGAACGTACCAGCACGTCAGTAGAGAAATACTGAGTAACACACAAAGTACTGGATGAACAGTGGGTTAGGCAGCATCTCTGGAGGAAATGGACAGACTACGCTTTGGGTTGGGCTCTTCTTCAGACTGATTGCAGTCGGAGAGAGAAAGCTGGAGAACAGGTTGGAAGAGAGCTGACTTCCCCCTTCTACAATCAGTCTGAAGAAGGATCACAACTTAAAGTGTCGCCTGTCCATTCCCTCCAGACCCGCTGAGTTATTCCGGGACTTGTGTTTTACTTTGTGATTCAGCATTTACAGTTCTTTGTGTCTCTTGCTGAGAAATATTCGTGATTACCTGGGGAACGACCAACGTTTACTTGAAAAATTCATACCAATCAAAATATTTGTGTGGGAAGGAACTATGGATGCTGCTTTATCCCAAAGATAGACTCAAAAGTGCCGCAGTAAGTCAGCGGGTCAGGCAGAATCTCTGGAGAAAAAGGATGGGTGACGTATCGGATCAAAACCCTTCTTCAGACCCTTCTTCTGTCTGAAGGATTCTGACCCAAAACATCACCCATCAATTTTCCCCAGAGATGCTGCCTGATCTCCTGAGTTATTCCAGCACTTTGTGACTATCTTCAATCAAAGTATTTATTCCCATGATTGTAAAAGGTGATTAGAAATTTCAATAAACCTTAAAAAGCGAGTGCAGATACTGTGACAAAAGGTAGATATGGGTACAATTTAACTATCAAATAATTCCCCAATTAGTTTTTGCTATTCTTTTATTCTGTGTCCATTTCTTCTCTTTACAATTGATCAGCAACATTTAACTGAACAATGAAGAATCATTTGACATTCTGCTTCTATTGATTTGAAACATTTGCATGAGCTTGCAAAGTCAATGATGGACACAAAAAGCGGGAGTTTTTTCAGATCCGAAACATCACCTATTCCTTTTCTTCACAGATGCTATCTGACCCACTCAGTTACTCCAGCTATTTGTGTCTCTCTTCGGTTTAAACTAGCATCTGCAGTTCCTTCCCACACATTTGCTTGAAAGTCCATGATTTTTTGCAGAAGCATTATTCCTATTTTACATAACGAGCTTATAATGCCAGATCCTCCCACACATAAGCCATAATTTCACTGCCTCCAAGGATGCATTGTTAGGACTTCCCCATCTAATCCACATGCTTCCCCTCACCAAATGACTGCATTCAGCACCCCAGCTCTGCATCATCACTTGATCCGCTCACAATCATTGGCTTGTTCGTCCAGCTTTCAATGCTTGATGAGCAGAAATTTCCTCCAGCTACACACCAGGAAGACTGAGCACATCATCTTTCATCTTCGACACCAACTCCCCTGCAACCAACTTCACTGTATCCCTCTCTGATCACTCACAGCCTGAAACACAGCAAAGCTAAACAAAACATTGTGTAACATTAACTCTATCTTTTTCCATGGATGCTATCTGATCTACTGTGTAATTCCACAACCTCTTTTATTTCAGGTTTCCAACAACTGTTGTGTTCTGCATCTCATAATTCCAGCAGTGCCATTATTTTTTGTCTACTTTGATAAGGTTCCTTCTTGTATGCTGCTTTGCAAGATTGCTTTTCAAACTGGAGTCAGGTAACTAGAGGTCTGCCCCTAGTATCCATGCTGGCTCCAATAGACAATAGACAATAGGTGCAGGAGTAGGCCATTCAGCCCTTCGAGCCAGCACCGCCATTCAATGCGATCATGGCTGATCACTCTCAATCAGTACCCCGTTCCTGCCTTCTCCCCATGCCCCCTCACTCCGCTATCCTTAAGAGCTCTATCCAGCTCTCTCTTGAAAGCATCCAACAAACTGGCCTCCACTGCCTTCTGAGGCAGAGAATTCCACACCTTCACCACTCTCTGACTGAAAAAGTTCTTCCTCATCTCCGTTCTAAATGGCCTACCCCTTATTCTTAAACTGTGGCCCCTTGTTCTGGAATCCCCCAACATTGGGAACATGTTTCCTGCCTCTAATGTGTCCAATCCCCTAATCATCTTATATGTTTCAATAAGATCCCCCCTCATCCTTCTAAATTCCAGTGTATACAAGCCTAATTGCTCCAGCCTTTCAACATACGACAGTCCCGCCATTCTGGGAATTAACCTAGTGAACCTACGCTGCACGCCCTCAATAGCAAGAATATCCTTCCTCAAATTTGGAGACCAAAACTGCACACAGTACTCCAGGTGCGGTCTCACCAGGGCCCGATACAACTGTAGAAGGACCTCTTTGCTCCTATACTCAACTCCTCTTGTTATGAAGGCCAACATTCCATTGGCTTTCTTCACTGCCTGCTGTACCTGCATGCTTCCTTTCAGTGACTGATACACTAGGACACCCAGATCTCGTTGAACATCCCCTCTTCCTAACTTGACACCATTCAGATAATAATCTGCCTTTCTATTCTTACTTCCAAAGTGAATAACCTCACACTTATCTACATTAAACTGCATCTGCCATGTATTCGCCCACTCACACAACCTGTCCAAGTCACCCTGCAGCCTTATTGCATCTTCCTCACAATTCACACTACCCCCCAGCTTAGTATCATCTGCAAATTTGCTAATGGTACTTTTAATCCCTTCATCTAAGTCATTAATGTATATCGTAAATAGCTGGGGCCCCAGCACCGAACCTTGCGGTACCCCACTGGTCACTGCCTGCCATTCCGAAAGGGACCCATTTATCCCCACTCTTTTCTTTCTGTCTGTCAACCAATTTTCTATCCATGTCAGTACCCTACCCCCAATACCATGTGCTCTAATTTTGCCCACTAATCTCCTATGTGGGACCTTGTCGAAGGCTTTCTGAAAGTCGAGGTACACCACCATCCACTGACTCTCCCCTGTCAATTTTCCTAGTTACATCCTCTAGGATGGATGAGGTCATAAGATCATAAGGAAAAGGAGTAGAATTAGGCCATTCGGCCCATCAAGTCTACTCTGCTATTCAATCATGGCTGATCTATCTCTCCCTCCTAACCACATTCTCCTGCCTTCTCCCCATAACCTCTGACACTTGTACTAATCAAGAATCTATCAACCGCTGCCTTAAAAATATCCACTGACTTGGCCTCCACAGCCTTCTGTGGCAAAGAATTCCACAGATTAACCACCTCTGACTAAAGAATTTTCTCTTCATCTCTTTCCTAAAAGAACGTCCTTTAATTCTGAGGTCATGACCTTTAGTCATAGACTCTCCCACAAGTGGAAACATCCTCCCCACATTCACTCTATCCAAGCCTTTCATTATTTTGAATGTTACAATGAGGTCCTCCCTCATTCTTCTAAACTCCAGCGAGTACAGGCCCAGTGCCGGAAAACGCTCATCACATGTTAACCTACTCATTTCTGGGATCATCTGTGTCGTTAAACTTTAAATAAGTCTCAGGGACCACCTTGGACTGTTGTCATCTATATCAACGATTTGAATGAGAATGTTCAAGGCATGATGATTAGTAAAGTTGAAGATAATACTAATACGGTTGGTATCATACACCGTGAAGAATTACAGCAGGATCTTGATCAGCTGGGCAATTGGGCCGAGGAATGCAACTGGAGTTCAGTTCAGATTAGTTTGAGGTGTTGCATTTTAGGAAGTCAAACCAGGGAAGGACCTTCACAGGGAATGGTAGGATGCTGGAGGATATGGTGCAGCGGAGAAACCCAGGAGTTTCAGTGTATATTCCCTGAAAGCGGCATTGCAGATAAATAGGGGATTGAAGACAGTTTTTGGAGTATGCTGGCTTTCCCCAGTCAAGGAAATGAATATGGAAATTGCAGGAAATTTGAGGGGAACAGATCGATTAAATACACAGAGTTTTTTACTCAGGGTAGTGGAATCAAGAACCATACAACATCGGTTTAAAGTGAGAGAGGCAGGATTTCATATGAACCTAGGTGACAACCTTTTCACACAGAGTGTGGTGGGTATATGGGATGAGCAGCTCGATGAAGTAGTGAGGCAAGTACTATAATAACATTTAAAAGATATTTGGACCGGCACATGGATAAGAAATGCTCAGATATGGGCCAGGCACAGGGAAATGAGACTAGCTTGGACAGAGCACCTTGGTCGGCATGGATGGATTGGGCTTTAGGGCCAGTTTCCATGCTGTATGACTCTTGCTCTCCATCTACTTGAACTTGTTCTCCTCTAGACACGTGAATTATGATTAACAAGCATTCATCACCTTCCTCACACGGCACCAACTATATTTCTGGACAATCTTGCTCTCCACCAGTCACAGATATTCCCCTTTCTTTCCCCCCCACAAGTAGAATGTTTTGGTGTCAGAATTGCTAAGCAAATCTTTCTCAATCCACTTCTTTACCTGCAATAGATTTTAGAATGTTCACTACAGAAATAGTGCAAGCAGGCCATATGTGAACTTTTCTCATTGCCTTTAAATAACTCCAGAGTGTGGCTCAGGCATTATCATCAGCCTTCCACTGAGGTCTATGGGAGAAAGAAGAGACATCACGGGGCAAACCATCACGCATACTTTCATAGCCAAAATACTGGCACAGATTTCGGATATATAACCACTTTTAATGCCAAAGACAGTTTGAAAAACAACATTGTTGCCTAATGCCCTGTTTGTGCTGTGAGGTTTCTGAAAGAATTTACCAAGTATTGACTCATTTCCAGAACAAATCTATCAGCATGAATAACCTATCCCGACAAGCATAATGCAGCTGTCAAAATGATAACTGTGAGATTTAGAAATACGTGTGTATGATATGGTATCATCACAACATAAGCAGTCGCATAGTCTCAGATTAAGAGGAGACCACGATCTGCTCTATGCTACATGTCTGGTAAGTTATAAAAGTAACAGCTTTCACATCTATTGTTCCTAATGTACATCAAGAGACCATTTGCAGACAGCAGAATAAAGTTTGGCACAGAGCCATAATAGAAAATAAATGTCTGCGGAGGTCCATTTAATAAGTTAGTAATTTTAAGAAACTACGAAGAAATATCAATTGACAATAGACAATAGATGCAGGAGTAGGCCATTCGGCCCTTCGAGCCAGCACCACCATTCAATGTGATCATGGCTGATCATTCTCAATCAGTACCCCGTTCCTGCCTTCTCCCCATACACCCTGACTCCGCTATCCTTCAGAGCTCTATCTAGCTCTCTCTTGATAGCATTCAGAGAACTGGCCTCCACTGCCTTCTGAGGCAGAGAAAAATCAAGGCTTTGATTTTTGGGACAGCAGTCTTGATGAAAATATCTCGAATAGCAGAGGGGAATGTGCAGCAGCTGGTGAGTTTGCCACTGGAAACGATTTCTGAAACACTGTAAAGTTATGCTGTTGGGAGTTTGATGGGAAGGGTAAGATCTGAAATCGTCAACACGATCATACAGCACGGTGCATGATTTTAGAGCAGCCTCATGTTATTATGAGGAAAATTACTTACATTAACTTACAAAGAGACATTTATCCAAACAGGCTTATATTGTGCCGGCCGTGAACGGTGTTATCTCAGTCCTTGATCGGAAACAGGGACAATTTTGAGCTGTGTGAAGTAAATAACTTAGGCAATACACCCATGTTGCAAAACCTTGCAAAAACATCAAGCCATCCATGAACTTTGAACCAACAACACAGAAATCTCTATTCCAGGCACAGTATCCCCTTATCCTGGAAACATCTTTAAGCTTATACATAACGGAGGCAGTGCGGTACAATCTTAGCTGGTTACTTTTGCAGCAAAGTGGCAGGCACAACGATAAAATCATTTCTGCTTCCTATGGGAATGATGGACTCTCATTCTGATACATAAATACAACTACCCTCTCTCTGTGAAATCATTCACATTGATTTTTAATGCTTCAATATTCTGCCAAACAGCTTAACTGCAAAACTTCAATTGTAACAGAAACAAGGAGTAAAGACTTGAACATTTACAGTGCTTTCCACAACATCAGATGATCCCAAATGCCTTTATAGCCAATGAAATACCTGTCATGTGTCAGGCCAAAGGTATTTCCAGAAGGACTAGAATACAAAAATAGGGATTTAATGTTGGAGCTCTATAAGGTGCTGGTCAGGCTGCATTTGGAAAATTGTGAGCAATTTTGGGCCCCATATCCGAGGAAGGATGTGCTGGCTCTGGAAAGAGAAAAACCAGAGGAGGTTTACAAGAATAATCCCAGGAATGAATGAGTGGGTTAACATATGATGAGTGTTTAACGGCACTGGGCCTCTACTCGCTGGAGTTTAGAAGGATGATGGGGGACCCCAAGAAAACTTACCGAAGAGTGAAAGGCCTGGACAGTGGGGATGTGGAGAGGATATTTCCACTAGTGGGAGTTTCGGACCAGAGGTCATAATAATAATAATAATAATGCATTTTATTTATATAGCGCTTTTCATATACTCAAAGACGCTTTACAGAGATTTTGAGAACATAGGGAAATGAATAAATAGATAAATAAGTAAATAAATAAATGAACAGAGAAAGGAGACAGAAGGTGAGGTGACCTTCAGTGGTTGAAGGCAGTACTGAACAGGTGAGACTTCAGTGATGTTTTGAATGTGGTGAGTGTGGAGGAGTCTCTAACGGTTTGGGGTAGTGAGTTCCATAGGGTGGGAGCAGCGATGGAGAAAGCCCTGTCCCCCCAGGATCTGAGTTTGGTCCGGATGTGGGGGGATAGGAGATTTGCAGCGGCAGAGCGGAGGGTGCAGGTGGGAGTGTGCCTGTGGAGGAGGTCGGTCAGGTAGGATGGGGCCAGGTTATGGAGGGCTTTGTATGTTATGAGGAGGATTTTGTACTGGATTCTCTGGGGGATGGGGAGCCAGTGGAGTTTATAAAGGACGGGGGTGATATGGTCACGGATCGAGGTGTGTGTGAGTAGACGGGCAGCGGAGTTTTGAATGTATTGAAGTTTATTGATGATTTTTTAGGGTGCGCCATAGAGGAGGCTGTTGCAGTAGTCCAGACGGGAGGTGATGAAGGCGTGGATGAGGGTTTCTGCAGCTGTGGAGGAGAGGGATGGACGGAGACGGGCAATGTTTTTGAGGTGGAAGAAGGCTGTCTTTGTGATGTGTTTGATGTGTTTGTCGAAGGAGAGGGTTTGATCAAGGATGATTCCAAGATTCCGGATGTGAGGTGAGGTGGATACTGGGAGACCATCAATGTTGAGGATGAAGTTTTGGGTGGATTTGGTGAGCGTTTTTGGACCAATGATGATGATTTCAGATTTGTTGCAATTGAGTTTGAGGAAGTTTGATTGAAGCCAAGATTTTATTTCAGTGATGCAGTTTGTCAGTGTAGAGTGTGTGGTGGGGGAGATTGATTTGGTGGAGATGAGGAGCTGGATATCATCGGCGAAGCAGTGGAAGTTGAGACCATGACGGCGGATTAATTGACCAAGGGGGAACAGGTAGAGGATGAAGAGGAGGGGGCCAAGGACTGAGCCTTGGGGGACACCTTGGGGGAGAGGAGCGGTGGGGGATTTACAGTTGTTAATGGAGATGAACTGGTGTCTGTCAGAGAGGTAAGATTTGAACCAGGATAGGGCTGTGCCGGTGATGTTCAGGGAGGTTTCAAGTCGGGTGGGGAGAATGGAGTGATTTATGGTGTCAAAGGCGGCGCTGAGGTCAAGTAGGATAAGGATGTTGAGGTTGCCAGCGTCGGAGGAGAGGAGAATGTCGTTTGTGATTTTGAGGAGCGCAGTTTCAGTACAGTGGTTTGAGCGGAATCCGGATTGGAAAGTTTCATACAGGTTATTGGTAGAGAGGTGGTATTTGAGTTGGGAAGCTACAGCACGTTCCAAAACTTTGGACAGAAAGGGTAGGTTGGAGATTGGTCTGAAGTTTTTTGGGGTGTCAGGGTTTAGACCAGGTTTTTTCAGAATGGGGGTGACAGCAGCGATTTTGAGGGATGGCGGGACGATGCCAGTGGACAGGGAGGAGTTTATTGTTGCAGTGATAAGTGGAGAGAGAGCAGGAAGGCAGGCCTTGACAAAGCTGGAGGGGATGGGGTCCAGAGAGCAGGTGGCAGTTTTTATTCCTGTGAAGAGGTCAGAGAGGTCGGTGGTGGAGATTGGGGAGAACTGAGGCAGGGGCTGACAGGATAAGGGGGGGCAGGTGGTTTGAGGGGGAGCAGGTGCGTTGGTGGTTAAGGTGCTGTAGATGTTGTCTATTTTGCTTTGTCATAGCCTCAGAATTAAAGGACATTCTGTTTTGAAGGAGATGAGGTGGAATTTATTTGATTAAGGCCGGTGAATGTGTGGAATTCATTGCCACAAAGGACTGTGGAGGCCGCCAATGGATATTTTTAAGGTAGAGGTAGTTTCTTGACTAGTACGGGTGTCAGGAGTTATGGGGAGAAGGCAGGAGAATGGGTTAGGAGGGAGTGATAGATCAGCCATGATTGAATTGCTGAATAGACTTGATGGGCCGAATGGCCTAATTGCGTTCAAATAGTCCTGTGGGACAATTTTCGATGCAGAAGTCAACACGTACTCGCCCCAATATTGGGTATTAATAAAAATGATGATGGACAACTTTTTACCCCAATCATCAGTGGTGTTGATGTATAAATGATGGCAAGGAGATCAAGGAAATCTCAATTGGTCTTCCTCACAGTAACGCTGTGGGGAATTTACATTTGACAGAGAGTAGAAGGTGCATGAGTTCAACGTCTGAAAATGGCACATCTGACATTACAGCAACCTCCAAGCAATGGACTAGAGAATCAGGCTCCATAGTTATTCTCAAGTCTTTGGTGTGCGACGCGTATAATTCAGAGGACAGAGTGGCTTCCACTGATCTACAGATGATATTTAAGCAATTAAGGAGGTGGCAAAGCTGAGGTTGCATGATAACATGCACCCTGATAACTTAGTATAACATAGTAATAACAGAGGAAATAGAGGCAAAATTTGATCATTTGTTGGCTCACAACTGCTAAAACAACTAATAAGATAATGGGCTATCTTTCACCTCAGGTTTTCCGATACTAAACCCTTGATTTGCTTAATATCCAAAATATTGAATCTTTAAATGACCGGCCATGTACTTGGACATTGTGACTGATTGTTCGAACAAGCACGCAGGGGTAACATCAACATTGCAATTACAGTATCAAGTGCCAAAGTATTTTGTGTGATTTAATGAGATTATCGCTCACATTTCCAAACACAGATTAGTATTTTAAAAATCCACTAAGCAAAAGAGCAGATGTGAAGAATATCAAATAATGACTGAAAAAATTCAGGTAGAAACAGTGGAAGGAGAAACACAACCAAGTAAAAGAACTCTCATCAGCAATTTAAAACTGAGTAAACAAATTATCTTTAACGTTACAGAGAGATGAAGAATGGATTAAAGGAATGAACAGAACAAAAGTAAAGCTTGATAGACACAAAAAGCTGGAGTAACTCAGCGGGAGAGACAGCATCTCTGGAGAGAAGGAATGGGTGACGTTTTGGGTCAAGACTCTTTCTCAGACTGGTTAGGGATAAGGGAAACAAGAGATATAGACATTGATGTAGAGAGATAAAGAACAATGAAGGAAAGATATGCACAAAAGTAACAATGATAAAGGAAATAGGCCATTGTTAGTTGTTTGTGGGATGACGATGAGAATTTAGTGCGACTTGGGTGGGGGAAGGATAGAGAGAGATGGAATGCACGGGCTACCTGAAGTTAGAGATGCTGTTACTCCAATTAAATTAAAAATAAAGCTTGGATTATCATGGCAATGAAGGCATCTGGGTGACAGGTTATTGAGGAAGGTAGGGAGGGGAGAGATTTGTAGAAATTGAAATCTTTCTGGAGAGAGAAAAACTAAATTAAGGTTACAGATGGGTATATTAGAACTGACCAGTTTTGATATGAACTGCGATTCACTTGAACTTCCAATCTAGTATAATGCCTTCAGTGCTTGCAATGTGGTCTTCTATACAATGGGCAAATTAAACATAGATTGGGTTGGGGCTTTGCTGAACACCTACATTCAGTCTGTAGGGGTAGCTCTGATCTTCCAATTGATCACCTTTTTATTTCCCCATCTGATTCTCACATGTGTCTGTGGCCTTCTGCAGTGTTACAATGAGGCCCAATATAAGATTGAGCAACAGCATCTCATCTGCCATGTGGATACGCTTTTAGTTTTAGTTTTAGAGATACAGTGCGGAAACAGGCCCTTCCGCCCACCGAGTCTGCGCCGACCAGCAATCACCACACATTAACACTATCCTACACACACGAGGGACAATTCACATTTATAACAAGCCAAACGTGTATATCTTTGGAGTGTGGGGGAAACGGAAGATCTCGGAGAAAACCCACGCAGGTCATGGTGAGAACGTACAAGCTCTGTACAGACAGAACCCATAGTCAGGATTGAACCCGGGTCTCTGGGGCTGTTAGGCAGCAACTCTACCGCTACGCCACCATGCCGCCTTGCAGCAGCCTACAAAATCAACAGTTTCAGGTAACGAGCTTTCTCTGTACATGACAGATCATTTTGAAAGTTACCTACACCATGATTAAGTTTTGTGACATTGTATATTAAGTTTTTCCTTCCACTCCCCCCCCCCCCCCCCCCCTCCCATTCATATGTCGAATAGTGACAGTGTTTGGGGATTGCTGGTCGGTGTGGACCCAGTGGGCTGAATGGCCTGTTTCCAAGCTGTATCTAAACTATCTTTGAACTAAACTGTTTATCTCTAACTTTCCCATTTGTGATGAAAGGGCATTGACCTGAACTGTAAATTTAGCAGTTTTTTTTCTTGCTGAACTATTTGGATAACAGCTTCTAGTAGCTGAATGCAATATCTTCAACATGGTAACAAAGGAAATCTCTTTACAGCGTACAAGTGACTTACATGACCGTACATTAAAGAGAAATGCAGAAATAAGCACGACCGTGCAAGAAAGAGTCAAATTGCAACGCCCATGGATATGGATCCTCAGTATAATTCACACAGAATTTGGACAAGTCAGTTCAGTTGACGAGTCTTGTTGTTCAATTCATCAATTATTCACAATAACTGTAGATACCTGTTGCAATGTTTTATTCAAACCTCATTAATCAGCCAAATTAAACCAAGTTCAGATTAATATGGAACAAGTATTCCTCAAGTCATATTCTAAGAGATACCTTTCTGTTTTTGCAAATTAACTATCAATTAGAATGCAATTGTGTGTTAATCAGGGATTATTAAATTTTGATGCTATTTTAAATATAACATTCTGGGATCATTTACTTCCCGTAAAAAGACATCTGACTATTCCAAGGTCCACTTGTTGTCCAGTAAAGTGAACGTCTTCAACAATATCTCCCTTAACGGTAGTTGAAGTGCTGCTTTCAGATCTGTGATATGGATTTTGTCTGTCCAGTGGTGGGATAGGCATAACTTTCACTACGCAATAACACAAAGAAAAATGCGGGGATTAGCACCAATTTGACCTTAATTATGTCATAAAAGTGTTTGACTCTGTTAATTAAATGTGTCAGTGTAAAAGTCTCCTCAAATTTGACTATCGTCAAAATTAATCTCCAGTTGATACTTGTTTGACAGTATGTGAGCCCTGATCTTAACCAATGGCCCACAACTGAACCAATCTCAGAGGGACAGGGATTTTTAAAAAAACCTTATTAGTTTCAATGCTTCAACTCACTTCGTGCTGAAGTTCTGGTAACCGTCACGACAGATGGGACACAGTTCAAACTAAAGCATCTCCATGCCTAAAGTAACCTTGACAGCTGAGCTGGATTAGGAAGATATCTTTGGATTTGGATGAGTTTGGAGTCCAAGTTTCAAGTCATCATAGACATGTTCACTGAGTAAATGAGAGAATGGGACTTGCACCAAACATTCTTCCAAATAGTACAGGTTCATGAAGAGACCTTACAAAATGTGGGATAATTCTAATACCTCAGATGCCACATCTCAGTGAAGGTAGACATCAATGATAAAATTCAGCACCACCTTCATTCTGCTTGTGAGGACTTTGGCCACTTGAGATAAAGAATGTTTGAAAATCAAGGCCTCGAGTTAAAACTCGGGGCCGGACAGGGAGCAGTGATTGTTATGCCTCTATATGTTTCCGATACTTGGCTTGCTTACAACAGGAACATCAAGTCATCTGAGAGATACTATAAACGCTGCCTCTGCAAAATCCTCCAACTCCACTATCGGAGGCAAACCAATATAAGAACACGCTCCTGATGAAAGATTGCAAGCCCCAACTCAACTCTCTCCATTGAGCAGGCAATACTGTTCCTCTGCCCAGTGCTAGACTCTTTAGACTTTAGATGTAAAGCGGAAACAGGCCCTTTGGCTCACCGAGTCCAATGTTTGAAAAGTCCGGGAGCAGAGCAAGGACGCCCGTTGGCTGAGCAGTAAAGTAAGTGCTAATTACAGTTGAACAGGCAGTTTAAAAAGAGCGCCAAAAGGAAGCTAGTAGTCAATTTGAAAAGTCCGGGAGCAGAGCAAGGACGCCCATTGGCTGAGCAGTAAAGTAAGTGCTAATTACAGTTGAACAGGCAGTTTAAAAAGAGCGCCAAAAGGAAGCTAGTAGTCAATTTGAAAAGTCCGGGAGCAGAGCAAGGACGCCCGTTGGCTGAGCAGTAAAGTAAGTGCTAGTTTAAGTGAGAAGTCAGGTAAATTGGACAATCAGGCAATTTAATTGGTGATATAAACAAGGCTTACAAAAGGGAAGTGCCCAGTGAGGGAAGTGCGAGTCTTTGGCTGCGAGTCTTTGGCTGCGAGTCTGAGGTGAGGAGGATACAATTGTTTTAAGCCAGAGCTGGTTATAGGCATAAGGTGATGGCGGAAAAGTTGGTGCAGTGTGTTTCCTGCAGGATGTGGGAAGACAGGGACGTCGCTGGAGCTTCTGGGAGCTACACCTGCAAGAACTGTGTCCAGGTGCAGCTCCTGAAGGGACGTGTGGTGGAGTTGGAGAGGCAGTTGGATGACCTCAGGGCCATCCGGGAATGCGAGAGTTTCCTCGACAGGACCTATTGTGAGGCTGTCACGCCCAGGGTCCAGGTCGAGCGAAGGTGGGAGACTGTTTCAGGGGGGAGTGGACGTGGACTACAGGAGACCCCAGTGGCTGTGCCTATTGCAAATAGGTATACCCTCTTGGGAACTGTCGGGGCAGAAGACGTTTCCAGTCCGAGTGGCGGACCTGTTGGCAAGGATACTCGACAGGGGAGACCGAAGTCTGGAAGAGCCGTAGTGGTCGGTGACTCCATAGTCCGAGGGACGGAGAGAAGATTCTGTGGCAGTAGGAGGGACTTGAGGATGGTCTGTTGCCTCCCTGGTGCCAGGGTTCAACACATCACAGACCGGCTTCAGAAAATCGTAGTGAGGGAAGGCGATCAACCTGAAGTCGTTGTGCACGTGGGCACGAATGACGTCGGGCGGAAGAGGAAGGAGGTGCTACAGCGGGAGTTTAGAGAGTTGGGAAAAACACTGAGAAGTAGGACGTCGAAGGTGGTTATCTCTGGACTGCTACCGGTACCTCGTGCTGGTGAGGCCAGGAACAGAGAGATAGAGGGTATGAATTTATGGCTGAGGGACTGGTGCAGAGAGCAGGGATTTAGATTTCTGGACCACTGGGATCTCTTCTGGGCTAGGGGTGACTTGTACAAAAGGGACGGGTTGCATCTTAACAGCAGGGGGACAAACATTCTGGCAGGCAGGTTTGCTAGTGTGACACCTGTGGCTTTAAACTAAGTAGTGGGGGGGAGGGGTTAACAAATTGTGAATATGAAGATGAGGTAAAAGGAAATACAGGAGATATTGCAAAAGACTCTCGGAAGAATGGGAACAGAAGTTCTAGAGGGGAAAAGAAATTAAGGGCAGGGCCAATTGTGAACGATGTGAGAGGGGAGGTAAATACAGAAGTTAAAGTGTTGTACTTAAATGCGCGTAGTATAAAAAATAAAGTGGATGAGCTTGAGGCTCAGTTAGTCAAGGGCAAGTATGATGTTGTAGGGATCACTGAGACATGGCTACAAGAGGACCAGGGCTGGGAACTGAATATTCAGGGGTACACAACGTATAGAAAAGACAGGCAGGTGGGCAGAGGGGGTGGGGTTGCTCTGATGGTAAGGAATGATATTCATTCCCTTGCAAGGGGTGACATAGAATCAGGAGATGTTGAATCAGTATGGATAGAAATGAGAAATTGTAAGGGTAAAAAGACCCTAATGGGAGTTATCTATAGGCCCCCAAACAGTAGCCTCGACATAGGGTGCAAGTTGAATCAGGAGATAAAATTGGCGTGTCAAAAATGGAATGCTACGGTGGTTATGGGAGATTTCAACATGCAGGTAGACTGGGAAAATCAGGTTGGAAATGGACCCCAGGAAAGAGAGTTTGTAGAGTGCCTTCGAGATGGATTCTTAGAACAGCTTGTACTGGAGCCTACCAGGGAGAAGGCAATTCTGGATTTAGTGTTGTGTAATGATCCTGATCTGATAAGGGGACTAGAGGTAAAAGAGCCATTAGGAGGCAGTGATCACAACATGATAAGTTTTACTCTGCAAATGGAAAGGCAGAAGGGAAAATCGGAAGTGTCGGTATTACAGTATAGCAAAGGGGATTACAGAGGCATGAGGCGGGAGCTGGCCAAAATTGACTGGAAGGAGGCCCTAGCAGGGAAGACGGTAGAACAGCAATGGCAGGTATTCCTGGGAATAATGCAGAGGTTGCAGGATCAATTTATTCCAAAGAGGTGGAAAGACTCTAAGGGGAGTAAGAGACACCTGTGGCTGACAAGGGAAGTCAGGGACAGCATAAAAATTAAGGAGAGGAAGTATAACATAGCAAAGAAGAGTGGGAAGACAGAGGATTGGGACTCTTTTAAAGAGCAACAAAAGTTAACTAAAAAGGCAATACGGGGAGAAAAGATGAGGTACGAGGGTAAACTAGCCAATAATATAAAGGAGGATAGCAAAAGTTTTTTTAGGTACGTGAAGAGGAAAAAAATAGTCAAGGCAAATGTGGGTCCCTTGAAGACAGAAGCAGGGGAATTTATTATGGGGAACAAAGAAATGGCAGACGAGTTAAACCGTTACTTTGGATCTGTCTTCACTGAGGAAGATGCACACAATCTCCCAAATGTTCTAGGGGCCGGAAAACCTAGGGTGATGGAGGAACTGAAGGAAATCCACATTAGGCAGGAAATGGTTTTGGGTAGACTGATGGGACTGAAGGCTGATAAATCCCCAGGGCCTGATGGTCTGCATCCCAGAGTACTTAAGGAGGTGGCTCTAGAAATAGTGGAAGCATTGGAGATCATTTTTCAATGTTCTATAGATTCAGGATCAGTTCCTGTGGATTGGAGGATAGCAAATGTTATCCCACTTTTTAAGAAAGGAGGGAGAGAGAAAACGGGTAATTATAGACCAGTTAGTCTGACATCAGTGGTGGGGAAGATGCTGGAGTCAATTATAAAAGACGAAATTGCTGAGCATTTGAATAGCAGTAACGGGATCGTTCTGAGTCAGCATGGATTTACGAAGGGGAAATCATGCTTGACAAATCTACTGGAATTTTTTGAGGATGTAACTAGGAAAATTGACAAGGGAGAGTCAGTGGATGTGGTGTACCTCGACTTTCAGAAAGCCTTCGACAAGGTCCCACATAGGAGATTAGTGGGCAAAATTAGAGCACATGGTATTGGGGGTAGGGTACTAACATGGATAGAAAATTGGTTGACAGACAGAAAGCAAAGAGTGGGGATAAATGGGTCCCTTTCGGAATGGCAGGCAGTGACCAGTGGGGTACCGCAAGGTTCGGTGCTGGGACCCCAGCTATTTACGATATACATTAATGACTTAGACGAAGGGATTAAAAGTACCATTAGCAAATTTGCAGATGATACTAAGTTGGGGGGTAGTGTGAATTGTGAGGAAGATGCAATAAGGCTGCAGGGTGACTTGGACAGGTTGTGTGAGTGGGCGGATACATGGCAGATGCAGTTTAATGTAGATAAGTGTGAGGTTATTCACTTTGGAAGTAAGAATAGAAAGGCAGATTATTATCTGAATGGTGTCAAGTTAGGAGGAGGGGTAGTTCAACGAGATCTGGGTGTCCTAGTGCATCAGTTAATGAAAGGAAGCATGCAGGTACAGCAGGCAGTGAAGAAAGCCAATGGAATGTTGGCCTTCGTAACAAGAGGAGTTGAGTATAGGAGCAAAGAGGTCCTTCTACAGTTGTACCGGGCCCTGGTGAGACCGCACCTGGAGTACTGTGTGCAGTTTTGGTCTCCAAATTTGAGGAAGGATATTCTTGCTATGGAGGGCGTGCAGCGTAGGTTCACTAGGTTAATTCCCGGAATGGCGGGACTGTCGTATGTTGAAAGGCTGGAGCGATTGGGCTTGTATACACTGGAATTTAGAAGGATGAGGGGGGATCTTATTGAAACATATAAGATAATTAGGGGATTGGACACATTAGAGGCAGATAACATGTTCCCAATGTTGGGGGAGTCCAGAACAAGGGGCCACAGTTTAAGAATAAGGGGTAGGCCATTTAGAACGGAGATGAGGAAGAACTTTTTCAGTCAGAGGGTGGTGAAGGTGTGGAATTCTCTGCCTCAGAAGGCAGTGGAGGCCAGTTCGTTGGATGCTTTCAAGAGAGAGCTGGATAGAGCTCTTAAGGATAGCGGAGTGAGGGGGTATGGGGAGAAGGCAGGAACGGGGTACTGATTGAGAGTGATCAGCCATGATCGCATTGAATGGCGGTGCTGGCTCGAAGGGCTGAATGGCCTACTCCTGCACCTATTGTCTATTGTCTATTGACCAGCTATCACCTCGCACACTCTTGCTAAACAGAAAATCTATTCTCTGCCATTTAAATAGATTACTGGGTGGACAAAATAAATATTTCAAGGATGTGCTCAAAGCTTTCTTGCAAATGTCAGACATTACTCTCTGACCCCGAAGAATCCCCTGATCGATGGCAACCCACAGTGGAGCAGGAGGATTCTTGATGGTGCTAGAAACCTCAGCTCCATGCATCAGGCCCACAATGATGCCAATGTGAAGAGAAGGAGCCATGCCTGCTCACCAAGCACATCCCCAACTCACCGCCGGCAGACCCTGGATTCCTCATTGTCCGCCTGAGGCATCTCAAAATTCTCAAAGTGGATCCAATTCATACCCGATCCTGAGGTATCACCTGAGGTATCACCTGAGGTATCACCTGAGCAGACTGCAATCATTAAATCCTGTAACTCCAAAATGGCAAAGGCATCCATTCATCGTCCACCCAACAACTCGAATGAAAATGTTCAATTTCGGAACAACTACTATCATCTTTTTGATGTTGTAATGGAAGTGGGGAAGTGAAAGGGAAGATTAATCACATTTGGTAAACAGTTAGAACTGTGAAATAATTGGGGAGTTACCCATGCTTCGTGCCCTGAGAGTCAATGCATGGTTGAGAATTTTTATTGGACTATTCATCTGTTCATCTGGATGTACTAGTTAGATCTTTACTCCTTTTTGCATTCTGTATTCTCAATCAAACATAAAGCCGCGTCCTTATACAAAATCCTGTGTGTTTCCATGTATAGAATAGTGAGGTACATATAGACAGTTCAAATTGTGACCACCATAATGGCTTTCTTACAAATAAACACTGAAAATGTTATGACACTGTTGTCCAGTTTATGGCTTAAGAAAAATACTGGGCTTTGTTTCAGGAATCCAGGCATAGATATTATGAGCAAAATTAAAGTTAGGGGATAATGAAGGACAATCAAATTAAAAATTATGGCAACAAATTACATCAGATGGTCAGAAAATAATGCTCCATGAGGCTGTTTTGATCAGTTTATCCTCACTTTTCTCCTTATGCTGGTAGAACAGGAAGCCAATTTGAATTGTAAATTGCTATTCCTTTTTGCTGAAATATGTTCTTGTCTTATACTAAGACTACTTGAATTTTGTATGCATTAGATCTAAATTTGATTAAAACCTCACAGGACAAGTGATAGTGTATTGAAGGTGAGATTATCCAAGATTGTTCAACTGGTGCAATGACCTTGGTGCTTAATTCAATTGATTTCTCCCAGAACATGGATAAATAGTATAGATACTGTTAATGTCATATCGAACATACATGATATAAAGCCAGATTTTGACCTAGACCTACATTTCAATTTATTAAATTTACATACTCGGGCAGCCTCTCTCTTGAAATGAAAAATATTTCATTTTTTCAGGCTGTTAAAACATTTACGCTCGCACTGTTTAGTGTCTTTGTGAATCATGGTATTTCTCTCAGCTGATGCACAGCCTGGTAAAATTAGGTTGAAATTTAATTTAAATGCATTATCATCTCATTGTAATATCTCACCTTCAATTCATTTGACTGAGACACAGAATTTTATTTGTGCAAAAAATCTAGAGTGATTTGTGATCTAAGGGGCCAATTAAACCTTTATTCCCAACAGCATGAAATTTATTTAATAGCTTTGTGTTATCTCAAGGAGATTCCATTTGCACCATCAAATATAAAGTGATTACATTCATTTCAGTTTGAGATTGCCTGAAAAGAGTCATCTTTCCGGATTCAATACTGTTGGTATTTCATGTGCACCGCCAAGAAATACTGAATTACTGCTTTGAGCTGTTTTACTCTTACACACATGCAGAAACCAGCTCCTTATTTCTGTGTCTTTCTAGGAATATTGCTCATTTTTTTTTAGTTTAGTTTAGAGATACAGCGCGGACCACCGAGTCTGCACCGACTAGCGATCCCCGCAAATTAACACTATCCTACACACACTAGGGACAATTTTTAGATTTACACCAACCCCCATCCTCCCTCCTCCACCCTCACCCCCTCCCCCCTCCCTCCCTCCCTCCCTCAGAGATAGATTTAAACTTTAAAATGTGAATAACTTAAAAAATATAACACTGATTTCAATGAAACTCTTCCTTTGGCACCAAAGGGACGATGGCGAGTAAGATGGGCCTAAAATTGTCATGCTGTCGTGTACCATTTTGGCTGTAGTTCAGGAACAAACAAACAAAGAAACAAGAGTTTTAGTATATAAATGAGAGACAGATGGATTATGCGGCCAGAACCTTTTCCCAGGATGGAAATTATCAAAGACTAGATGACATTGTTTTAAGGTCAGATAGGAAAAGAAGATGCGTAGCCAAGTTATTTTTTCCCATAAAATGGTTGGTGTTTTGTATGTTCTATCAGGGGAGGTAGTGGAAGCAGATACACCAGTGGTACTAAAGAGGCTTTTGGATAGGCCCAGTGATATGCAGGGACATGCAGGCAGAGGAGATTGGTTTAGTCATGTTCAGCACAGACATTGTGAGTTGAAGGGCACGTCCCTGTGCTGCAATGTTTGATGTTCTATGAGTCTATTGTGGTATAATCATTTGGCTCAGGCCTTGAGGCAACTCACAAATTAAATATTTATCTCCTTTGCCTGTGTACTCATTTGGATCAATCATTTTCCCTCAACTTATTTGGTTTTCATTCCATTTCTCTCAGGTGATGAAGACAAGACTTCACCCTGTTACATCTCAATCTGCACAGGGAGACAAATGTGACTTTGATCTGTTCTTAAGTCAATGGATGGTGTATTGCAAGCCAAGAATATGAAATGAAAAGATTTTGGATGTACTTCATTATCATAGGAATCTTGGCCTTCTTTGATCAATTGAAATGGTTGATAAACCCGAGCAGTTAAATTGAATGCATTATTGCAAATATTTTCTCTCGACAAAAGTGTTAGTCTCTTTAATGATTCAAACTGTCAGTGAAAAACCCGAAAATGATATTCAACATGGTTTACAAAAAAAATTTGGATTGCTGGCTGGATATGTAAATCCACATGAATGTAAAATAATAAATATCCCATGCACCTTCAAATAAGATAAGGTGTTTCAGGAGTCATTTGATTCCACTATATTTTAATGAGTTATCTTTCCTCTTCAAACTGAGGAATAAAATGTGCAATTCATCTGAACGTTGTCAGCATTTAAACATACAGCTGAAATGATACAGCCTGGAGAAGGGGAGATGTAAAGTTTGGAAAGAAGGAGAAATGAGATTTGAATGGTGGGAGATATCCACTTGGAGAGAAGAAAATGTGGCATTTGAAGAAAATTATAGTGTTCTCCTCTGAGGGAAATGCAGGGTTTTTAAGAGGGTTGGATGCAGGTTTTGGGGGGAAACACTGACATTGGGTTTACAGAGACAGTGGTGGTGGATGGAAACAATTCTGATATGGTTTTGAATGAACAGTACAGCTAGATTTAGATTTAGATGGCAACTGCATGGCAACAGGCCCTTCGGCCCGCTGTGTCCGCGCCGACCAGCAAACACCCTTAAACTAGTTCTATCTTCCGCACCAGGGGACATTTTACAGAAGCCAATTAACCTTCAAACCTGCACAACTTTGGAGTGTGGGAGGAAACCAGAGCACGCGGAGAGAGAAAAACGCGTAGTCGCAGGAAGAACGTGCAAACCGTATTGACATAGAATGTCTCCTCTATTTTGTCACTGGAAGGAGGGTTTTACATGCAACTTTGTACCCAATATGAAGAGAATTGAGATTTTTATTTAAAAACTCATTGCACACGTGCACTAATTTCAACGATTTGGTAAGGTTGGATTTGAACACAGGTACCACCACTAAGTGTTAATACTAAAGTTCAGTCCTCTTCCATCAAGGATGCATTAAAAAAAAAGTGGTTTTGGTTTTCATCCTTAATCTCTTGCATGCTGTTTGACCTCTGTGTCTAAAACTTGCGGGTTCAACTTCAGATGGGACATTGAAAGACTGGAGCGACTAGACATGTATACACTGGAATTTAGTAGGATGAGAGGGGATCTTATTGAAACATATCAGATTATTAAGGGAGTGGACACGTTAGAGGCAGGAAACATGTTCCCAATGTTGGGGGAGTCCAGAACCAGGGGTCACAGTTTAAGAATAAGGGGTAGGCTATTTAGAATGGAGATGAGGAAAAACCTCTATTTCCATCCCCTGGACCGAAACATTTGCCTTCCATTTGTTTTTAAAAAAAATAAGAGTTTGTGTATGTCCGTGACATTTTAGCAATCCCAGCATTTAAATGATTAAGAATCATTGCACAATCATTGAATCTGTTTGTGTTTCTATTTGGGTTAAAAAAAATAAACTGAAGAGGTACAGCAGATATGTTCTGTTCACACACAGAAAAATGAGTCAGGATAATTACAAACCAGCTAATTACCGCTCAATCGGAATACCTTCAGTTACCCGCAGAAGAGTGACAACTGTCATTGACTGCTATCCGGCAGCACTTATTCATTAATGACCTCCTCACCAATTCCAAGTTGCATTTTGGGAGGACCGTAGCCCTGGTCGAAAAGTGGACCAAAGTGCTGAATTCCAGAGGTAGGATGAGAGTTACTGTGCTTGATGTCAAGGCAGCATCTGACTAAGTGGGGCATTAGGCACTGTTAAAACCACGCCTATGGACCTGTAGGTGGAAAACACTCCACAAAAGAAGTTGACTGTGGTTGTCAGAAAATTAAGGGCTACATATTGCCTTAGTGTAGCCCTTAAGGCAATATTCCAGGCTCACCGTCTTCATCTATTTCCCCAATGACCTTCCTTCCTTTAAAATAGAATGTTCGCTAATGCTCTCACAATTAGTTTAGTTTAGTTTCGAGATACAGCGTGGAAACAGGCATCATTGCTGGGTTCATATCCTGAGACACCCTGCACAAAAGCACTGAGGGGGCATATTCATCAAAAGGCCCATTACAGCTCAAGGTGGTGGCTTCCCATCACCTTCTCCAGGCAAGAATGGATGAACAATAAATACTAACCTTGCCAACTTTGCCCAGATCTCAATTTATTTTAAATGTAGAGTTTATTACTCTGTGACTTTCAAGTCTTGGCTAATGGACATTAAGCTCTGCTAATTTTTTGCCTCAGACCAATACTGTAGAAGGCCAGGCATAAGAAGGGGGTCAATGCCTCCATTGCGGCAAATGCTAATCTGAAATATAAAAACATCTTGATAGGATTGAATTGTTTGAAATTCATACCGACCTCACAAATTCTCAATGAAATTTTCTGGCATGTCGCTAGTTGCTTTAAACTGGGAGGAGTTGGGTTTCAGTCAACTGGGACAGAAGAAATGGTGCAAACTGCAAATGCTTCGGTTGGTTAATAGCTGTGAAGGGAATCATCTGAATGCAGCTGCTGGCACGACCTTCTCGACTTTCTGCAGCATTGGTCTAAGGTAAATTATTAGCAGCAAGTGATTTCAAACAAAATCTATAACTTACTCAAAGCTGCCACCAGCTACAAAATAAAAGTATCTGGCACGCTAAAAGGAAGATCAAAGTGATTGCACATGCTTTACTGGGAATCCGCAACACTGAAGAAGCCCATAACCCAAGCTCTTAAAGTGAGTCCTGATAGTCTCAACAAAAAAAAGCTTTTAAAGGAAAATAATGAACTCAGATGTACGATATTCTGCGGTATAACATTATAACAATTTCAAATTAAAACAGTACAGCACAAAAACAGGCCCTTTCAGCTCACAATGTCTGTGCCAAACACAACTGCATTCTCTATTTATGTGTAACAATGTCACTGGGGCAAAAAAAGGCACAAAGTGCTGGAGTAAATCAGCAGGTCAGGCAGCATCCCTGGAGAACATGGATTGGTGATGTTTCGGGTTGGGACCTTTCTTCAGACTTCATGATCTCATTGGGGATGTGGCCAATAGTTTGTAAGCCATCTCCATGGCAATCCCATCGTTGATCATGAACCTTTATTCATTCTGTACATAAAACTTCACTTATCAGCAAAGCAACGATTCAGAAATCCTGATGGCTGCACGTGGTTCAGAGGTTATGTTTGCCATGTTTCTTTCCCACACACCAAGGCCCCTGTTCGCCTGGTTCGTTCTTGATCACTTGGACCCTACCTCCTTCATGTGATCTCTTCCCAACCACTGGGGCCTCAGTTCCTGTGCTCCGTCTCGAATCACAAAGCCCCCAATTCTCAACATCCCTTCGTAATCACCAGGATTCCATCACAACGCTCCCTTGCTGACCATGAATGCCCTTCGTCACGCTCTTCCCTGATCATAAGGGCACCAGTCACCCTCCGTGATCCTTCCTATTCACCAGGGTCAAGGCTCCCAAGTTCACCTCCCATTCACTGGCCGATAGTTCCCGCACCTCTTTCTAGTTTCCGAGAATTATTTCCCTGATATCTTTCAGCTCTCTTTGCTCCATTCAAAATTATGTGTCTTCTTTGGCGACTTTATTATAATACCAGCTCGGCGTGGATCCATTGGGTCCAAAACTCTCCTACAGGCCTGGCAACCCTCCGTGCAAACCTCTCCTGCGGGCGCGGCAAACTCCGTTGGGTGCAAGCCTCTCCTGCAGGCCCGGCCACCCTCCCGCAACTGACGATCCGTGGACCCGTTGCCAGCCGAGGAGTGTCCCCCGGGGCCGTGGGCGGGCAAGGGGGAGAGGAAAGGGGAGAGTGAGACACTCATGTCGGCCAGGGTGAGCCGTGGACTCGTTGGGTGGAAAACTCTCCTGCAGCGGCAGAGACGGCCATCTTGTTTGACCCTCTGCCGCAGCGCTGCACCATAGGAGAAACATCATGCGCGGGGCACGCTGGGACGGGCACCGGTCCTCCCGGTGGGGGGGGGGGGGGGGGTGGGGGGGGGGTGGAGCGCGTATATTAAAGTTTATTAAGTTTATTGTTTTTAAAATGTAACAAAACTTGATCAATTGAGACCGCAGGGGAATGGTGAGTAGGGTTGCACCATTCTGCGATTTTGGCTGCATTTGGGGCACGTACAAAAATGCAATATATATAAGCACGAATATATATACAATACGAGAGTTTTAGTAATATACAGATAGATGATTTAACATCTTTTTGAAAATGAATTGAAAGTCTGTTGGGAGAGTAACATCCTAAAGTCTGCAAAGTCTGCTAGTCTGGCACTACCAAAGCCTTACACATGTCAAATTATCAGAGTATATCCAATGGAAGATATTGGTGGAACTATATTCCATGATCTTCTGCTATTCAATAAATGTCTTTCCTGCCAAAGTATCTCTGTAGTTCATTTTTTTTGAAATATCAAAAATATATCTGCATGCAATTTGTATTCTATTTTTATTTGTGCATTTGCTCGGATCCATTAAGCACAATAATTTCTAAGTGCAAGAGACACCCATACACTTCACAGCCTATAAAACAGGCAGCAAGGTCAGTGAACGATTACAGTGAAACATATTGTGCATTAAGCTTCAGGTTAACTTGTTTAGTGTTCTGGAGCAGTGCTTCTTAAACTCATTCACCCTTGAGTCTTTATCACAAAATTTCATTCACCCTCGACTAAATTTTCTTATGTTTTTTGGTCATTTTCGTCTTATTCTCCCTTGTGTATAATTTTATATATATTAAGTCATTCACCCTTCCTGGACTCCTCTAGTTTCATTCATCCATGGCTGAACCATTCACCAGTTTAAGAAGCAATGTTCTGGAGTCCAGTTTTTATCTTACTTAATGAAATAATGAGCACTACTTTAAATTCTCAACTCAGAACATATTGAATAAAATAAAGATTTGGACACATTCTATGTTATCAGAATACAATTTTAAATCTGTCAGAAGGAACGGCAGATGCTAGTTTAAACCAAAGACAGACACAAAGTGCAGGAGTAATTCAGCGGGACAGGCAGTATCTCGGGAGAGAAGGAATGGGTGACGTTTTGGGCCGAGATCCTTCTTCGGAAGGGTCTGAAGAAGGATCTCAACCTGAAACGTCACCCATTCCGTCTTTCCAGAGATCCAGCGGAGTTACTCCAGCACTTTGTGTCTGTCTACAATTTTAAATCTTTCAATTCAATTCAAAGTGTGATTGGAGTATTACATTGTCTTCCTTGGTGTATGTTGCATGTTTAAGTATTTGAAATGTGATAGCTGGGAACTAGATTTCAATTCAAAATTGTTCACAAAAGGAAAAGAATATCAAATGTAAGAAAAGACAACTGGCTCCCTCAGAACTGCCCAAAAGAAACACAACTGTTTCCAAAGTTGTCACTTGTGTTTGGAAGCCCAGTGCTTGTGCATTAATATGACAGATTAACAACTTGCCATACCAGTTCCAAATTTGCTTTATCCTGGAGGAATCCATCCCTTTTTGCTCTTAACTTGCAGCATATTTTTGTGAAACATTATTTGGGAAAACATTCAATTATTTTCCTCATTTGGCAAAACAATTATTCGATTCGGAAAAGAACCAAGTGATCTGGGACAATTTGGGCAATGTTTAGGTTCTAAAGCAATATCTTACTGTGAGGCTTCTAATAATTTTGTAGGATGATATTGCACAATCAGTATACATACTCAAGGAATTTCTTGGACCACTCTCTACTGGAAATGTCATTCTTTGGTATAATTGGATTAAGGGGATTAAGGGGTTGGACATGTTAGAGGCAGGAAACATGTTCCCAATGTTGGGGGAGTCCAGAACCAGAGGTCACAGTTTAAGAATAAGGGGTAGGCCATTTAGAACAGAGATGAGGAAAAACTTTTTTAGTCAGAGAGTTGTGAATCTGTGGAATTCTCTGCCTCAGAGGGCAGTGGAGGCCAATTCTCTGAATACATTCAAGAGAGAGCTAGATAGAGCTCTGAAGGACAGCAGAGTCAGGGAGTATGGGGAGAAAGCAGGAACGGGGTACTGATTGAGAATGATCAGCCATGATCACATTGAATGGTGGTGCTGGCTCGAAGGGCCGAATGGTCTACTCCTGCACCTATTGTCTATTGTCTAATGACCATGTTAAAATGGCAGATGAAAATATTGCAAACATGTAAGTTCTATCAATTTGTATTAAATATTATTATGTAATAGCATTATTACATGAGTTTAATGCTTCCTTTTCCCTTAAAGTATATTGGAGAAAAAAACAGATTAAGAAAAAACAGCAGACTAAATGCTCATTATCTAGATTAAAATATTGGCAAGCAAAGCTATCCAAAGATGTATTTCTAGATATATCATATTTTGGCAAACTATGAAATTGTATGCTGTCTGCCTTCTAAGCTGTGACACTTTGACTGTGTGTACTATTATCATTTCTGATTCTGAGAGCCCCAGCACTGCAAAACAATGACCTTATCTGCTTCCTTTCGTGTCATTTTAATTTCTCTCTGGAGCACATTAAAGCAAAATGCTTGCAACCATGGAAAAAGCGTTTAGAAGATACAATGTGCTACACCGTGGTGCAGAGACATAATGACTTATGCACTTCTTTAACGATAACTTATAGGGGTGTATTAGAGTGATAGAGTCTGACAGCGTCGAAACAGGTGCTTCGGCCCAACTTGCCCACATTGGCCAACATGTCCCGCCTGCCTGAGTTTGGCCCATATCCCTCTAAAGCTGTCCTATTCATATACCTGTCTCAATGTTTCTTAAATGTTGAATAGTACCTGCATCATCTACCTTCGCCAGCAGCTCATTCCATACACCCACCACCGTGTGTGTGAAAAAGTTACCCCTCACGTTCCTATTAAATCTTTCCTCCCTCACCTTAAACATATGAATCATGATCATGAGGGGACTGGATAGGGTGAATGGACAGAGTCTTTGACTTAAGTTAGGGAACCAAGAGTCAGAGGTCACATCACACTCAGATGAGACCTAACCTGGTCATATCAGTGCTCTGTCACTGAGCTCGGTGGTGAATACACTCTTGGACCTGATGGTTAAATGAGTCAGTGTTTTGTACAGCATAAATACAGGGAGGTAGTTTCTACTGGCTGAGGAATCTATTACTAGAGACCACAGCCTCAGATAAAAGTGGTCGGCCTACTAACAGTTGGCTGTTTAGGACTGAGGTGAGGAAAAATTCCTTCACACAGAGAATGATGTGAAGGGCAGAGGACACTCAATATAGATTGAGTTCAAAATAAAGAGTGATATATTTCCAGATAACAAAAGGATAGAGGGACAACAGGAGTGAACAGGATTATGTTGAAGGAGTTCAGTCACAATCTCAGTGAAAAGTGTATCTGGCTTGAGAGGCTGAATGGACTACTCCTACTCTTGTTTCTTATTCTGAGTGGCCGCCACAGGGTGGCGCTTCGATGGCAGCCTCGCCTACAGTCTATCTGTCCTTTTCGTCTTTTTTTGTTACTTTTAGAGCGTTTTAAAAGTCTGTGTTAATGTTCTCTGGTTTGTTTTATGTGGGGGGTGGGCGGGGGATCAGGGGAAACTTTTTTTCAATCTCTTACCTTGCCGGAGATGTGATTGTTTTCCGGATCGTATCTCCGGTTGCTCTGCGGCCTAACATCGTGGAGCTGGAGGCCTTGCCCGGGATTGACTTTGAGCCCCACAGCGGGGCGTGGACTTACCATCAGAGCGTGCGATTCCTTGCCTGGATCGACCTCCAACCGCGGCCTGAGACTTTAACATTAAGGAGCTCGCAGACTCGGGTTGAGACCAACGTCGGGAAGCTCCAAAAGACGCACGACGTTCAACTAGTCCCGACCCGGGGTCAGATCGCCTGGCGCGGGGGGGCTGAGATTCTCCCCCCCCACCGATGCAGGAGCTTGATTGCCCCGATGAGGAAGGCTCGCCGCCGGCTACGGGAATAAGATTATTCCATCAACGGAAGGCCCCCGACCGCTGGAGGACAAAGAAGGGAAGAGATTGAACTTTTTTTCGCCTTCCATCACAGTGAGGAATACGGAGGGGTCACTTTGGTGGATGTTCATGTCAAAATGTATTTTGTGTGTTCTGTTGCTTTTTATTTGGATGACTGTACGGCAAATGAAATTCCTCGTATGTTGCAAAACATACTTGGCTAGTAAAGTAAGATTATGATTATGATTATGATTCTCTAGAAGTCCAAAACATGCTGTTGTGGAACCTCAAGCAGCTGTCAGTTCCTGGTGAAACTTGGTTGTCAGTCAACTTAATTTAGCCCGAGGTTTTGTTGAGAAAGTGGTCACAAAAATCCCTGCAGCTTTTGATAATGCCGGAAAGAAGAGAAAAAAAAATCAGTTTATAATTTAATTGTTACTGTGCTGAAGGTCAAAGAAAGACAATTTGAAATTTAAGCTTCCATAAATACTGAATTAATTTGTCCAAGTTCTGAAACGATTTAGAATAAATCTCAAAGAAATGGTAAGGTTCTCTTCTTTATCCAGTCATGTTATGAAGGATTTCCATTTCCCTTTCCCTTTCCCTTGACTCTAGTACGAAGAAGGGTCTCGACCAAAATGTCACCCATTCCTTCTCTCCAGAGATGCTGCCTTTCCTGCTGAGTTGCATCAGCATTTTGTGTCCAAATGATTAGTCTTGCTTTAAAAAACAGCATTTGCCATTATTGATGCAAATCTTTGCCTCACCTTTCAGTCCTTTGACAGGGAATTTCACAATCCTTTTGTTCAATCGTTAAGAATTACACTTGACTTTGCCCACTTGATCTCATTTAATTTCTCAATCATTTTGACAATGAGTGAAGGAAAGACACAGTCCCTCACTCCCTTCATTTAGATTCCTATAAAGGCTGCTGCACCATTTCCATCTTGCACTTACAGCAATTTACAGAGCAAAATCTTACAGAGGTTCGGACAAGGTTAATTCTAAACAATAGCATGCACGTTCTGTGAAAGACCGTTTATTTGGGATACCCATCAGATAAGAAGGGGACATGAATGACACCAGATGATTCCAGTGCACAGAAAGAGAAAAGGGGGATTAAAAATTGTGATGAAGGTGGGAAAAAAACTTGAAGAAAAGAAAATCAGTTGTTAAAATGTATTCTGATTCCCTAATGTTTTTCAAAGATTAAACTATGAGTATAGTTATGATCATTAACTTGGCATTACATTTGGCATGAACATTATGAATGATGAATGACACTTTATTGTCACATATGCCTAGGTACAGTGAAATGCTTTGTTTTGCATACAACCTGGTAAAATCATACAACAGACCTCACCTAAGTGTCACCATGTTTTGGCCTCGACAAAGTTACAAAAGTTCACTGAATATTCCCATCTACTGCCTGTGGGCCAAAGGGCCCATGACTGTGCTGTGCTGTTCTATGTTCCACCTCTATTTCCAGTAGCAAAAGGCTTATCTTTTGGTAAATGAACACTTTTCATGTTATTAGCGCAATATTTGTAATAGCTTGCCAACCTTCCGCACCATATCTCTTTCTCATCTGGAGTGCAAGTGCAGGAAGCTGTTCCACTCAATGCTTTCGAAAGGACAGCAACACAGCGAGGTGCAAGTTTTTGCAAGGTTGACTGTGGAGCAGTGAATCTCTGGCTGCATATTTTGACTTGCATATTCAATCGTCTGTCTGGAGACACACGAAATTGCTGTGGCACTTAAATTTAAAACAATGTCAGATGTGATTAACTGCACCAGTAGGTGGACAGCAAATTCTGGGCCATAGATCATAGGAGCAGAATTAGGCTATTTCGCCCATTGAGTCTGCTCCACCATTTGATCATGGCTGACCTATTTTTCCCTCACAACCTCATTCCGCTTTCCTTTGACACCTGTAGGTTTCTTCCCATAACCTTTGATGCCCTTACATAAGTTCATAAGTTCTAGGAGCAGAATAAGGCCATTCGGCCCATCAAGTATACACGGCTATTCAATCTTGGCTGATCTATCTTTCCCCCTAAACCCTGCTCTCGCCTTCTCCCCATAACCCCTGACACCCTTATTAATCAAAAATCTGTCACTCTGCTCCTTATAAATATCCATTGACTTGGCCTCCACAGCATCTGTGCAACGAATTCCACAGATTTTAAAAAATGATCCTGATTCCCTGGCATCTGGAATATTAAAGTATGAGTATATTTGTAAAAGCTTATTTTTAATGACAGAGAGCCTGACCTGAAGTGCATTAGCACTTTCCTTGCTGTTCGATCAGAATTTGAAGTAGCTTGGAAACTTTCAATGTCATTTTTATTCCTCATCTATTTCTGGCCTTGTGTGCCAAAGTCTGACATCTGTCTCTGATCAGCTCATCAGTCTGTCTCTCTGTCTGACTCACAACACACTGTCCACTGACTTCAATCCCAGGCCAATAGTCTGAAGAAGGGTTCCGACCCAGAATGTGACCTGTTCCTTTTCTCCAGAGATGCTGCGTGACCTGCTCAGTTGCTTCAGCACTTTGTGTCTATCGTCGGTATAAACCAGCATCTGCAGTTCCTTCCTACACATTTTGTCTGCTCCACTGCAAAATCCTCTCAAAGTAAACCTGCTTTTTTCCTCCTCTGTCCGATGGAATACCCTCTCTTACTGCTCCCCCTCTGTGATCCTCCTGCTCTCCCACCCTGTTTTAACCTGGAACTCAGAAGAAGAGGTCCGACCCAGAACATCACCTGTTCCATTTCTCCAGAGATGCTGCCTGACCCGCTGAGTAACTCCAGCATTTTGTGTCCATCTTTAATATTCTCTACCCCAGCTTCCATTCGCTGCTCACAGCCAGATTTACTTTCCCACCGATTCTTTGCCTGGCTCAACCCTCTACGCAGCAACCATCTAATCTGACCCAATCCTGTTTCTTGTTACCTCTACCGCACTATCCCATCACACACCTCAATCCTCTCACAACCAACCTCAGTCAAGGTTCTGCAGCCTGATAGACTTCCTCTGCCAATTCCACAATGTTGGAGAGAGCAAATGAAAGGCTGTGGTTCCTGTGAGATCTTTTTGGAGCCTGAGGATGAATGAATGTTGCTGCTGTGCAGCATCTTGGAAACTTAGGCACAATTTTTTCTATTCAGTGATGCTTTTCAGGAGCTGTACCATTTCCATCCCACCTTTCACGCAAGACAGTTATACCAGCATCAAATTCTATGTATGATACCATCTCAGGAATTGTGAAGCCAAGATCACACTTGTATACAGTATAACTATGTTTATCTCTGTTCCAAATCTTCTGCTCTCATTTTAGACAGCTCATTGTTAACCATCTGTGCATACTTGGCAGACAACAAGAATTTCAGACAGTCCCTTCGGGAAAACAAAAAACAGCAGTGAATCCGTTCACCTGAAGTGAACAAAACTGTAAGGTTTGACTTCCACCCTCCCCAAGGCTGTCATTCTTTTCCTCCCTCCAATGCATTTGTCACTCTTCACAAGCTGCCACTGGTTTGTTGCATTTCCCCCATACAAGTTGAATTCTCAGCACTCCCAATCTAATCATTGATTCCCACTATCTGTGGAATTCCCAGTGAGATCCTACAACCACTAAACAGCTATTTTGCGACTAGGAACTGCATTAATTTTTTTGTTAAAAAAGGCAGAATTAACAAATGCGCATTTATATAACACCACAGAGGCATACTCAACATGCAAAAGTACTGTGCAGCCAATGGAATGTTTTGTAATTAAAGTCCAATAATTATTATTTACTTGGCTTTCAATTACTTCAAAATAATGTTTGCAGATACAATACAATATATCTTTATTGTCATTGTACAGGGGTACAACGAGATTGGGAATGCGTCTCACATACGATGCAATAATCAATTAGCTAATCAGTATTCATTTAAACAACCCAATGAAACAATTAGAACAGTTTTAAAACCGAATAAAGTGCAAGCAGATCTGTGCCAGTTCACTGTGCGATGTGACCATCCGGCTCAGCAGGACCGGTTCATAGCAGCTATGGCCCTGGGGATGAAGCTGTTCCCGAGTCTGTAGGTGCGGGCGTAGAAGGCCTTGTATCGTCTGCCCGATGGTAGAAGTTCGAACAGATTGTTGCAGGGGTGTGAGGAGTCTTTGTGGATGCTGGTGGCTTTTCTGAGGCATCGTGTGTTGTAGATGCCCTCCAAGGCTGGTAGCTGTGTTCCGATAGTCTTCTGAGCTCTATGGACTACCCGCTGAAGAACTCTCCTCTCCGCCTCCGTTCAGCTGAGATACCACACAGGGATGCCATGTGTTAGGATGCTCTCTATGGTGCAGCGGTAGAAGGTCTTCAGCAGCTGTTGGGGTAGACCAGACTTTTTCAGTGTTCTTAGTCATTGCTGCACCTTCTTGACTAGCACAGCAGTGTTGGTGGACCATGTTAGGTCCTCCGAAATGTGAAATAGATGATATTAGATGTGTGGCTGGTTATTCAGGAACAACGGTGGTGAGTCAGGGATAATATTTTGGACTGGACAAAGGAAATACTCTTCTAATCTGTGGGGAATGCCATGGGCTATTTTTTTAATGCCAACCTCAATGGATGGCTTCATTGAATTAAACATCTAATTTAAAAACAAATGGCACATTTCATAATTTTGAAGTGACAGTCGAGTTTGGCTGTTCAAAATTGTGGAAGTCTGCTATTTTTATAGCACAGGATGATCCAACAACTGAGACACACTAAAACACACAGTCTGGTGCAAGTTGTATCAACCATTCATCACTCTCTCAGCTTTCAATCTCAGCCAATTTTCCTATCGATAGTGCCATAGAATCATTTATCAGATAAGATTCAACTTTTCTCACAAGTGATGCAACACTTTTTACTATTTAAAACAAAATTGCAATCCATAACATTAACATATGCTCATTAATTCTCTCCATTATAGCACCAAACTAATTTTTGCTAATTTGTCAGACATGATTTCACTTTAACAAATCCCTGATGGCTATCATTTATTGATCCTTGGAGGGCAAGGGGCCACTGCTATCTGTATTTCAGCAAAATGCTTCTTCCTCATGATATTGCAACATTTACTAAGTTGAAAATATATAATTTCCCCTTCTTTCAAACAGATCCTGAGGAGGAATTGGTCAAAGGGGCACATTAGAGTTATGAAAATATTACATTGCAGAAGGAGGTCATTCTGGTGATCCATTCATTAACAGATTTTATTTTACTCCTGTTCAAAATAGGCGAATAGTCTTGAAGGTGATTAAACTTGTTACCACCTGCAATTTTCTTCAGATTGCTGTTTCCTACCTTTCACCTCCAGACTCTATCACTGATCTGAGCAAATACAACAATGGCCAGCTTCTCCCAGAGCAAATATGTCAGATATTTGCCAACCAGTATGCTTTATGAATGGACTCTAGTGAGAATTGGAAAAAATTAGGCAGTCTTGGCAACCCAGATATAGCTATAGATCTCCACCTACACAGAAAAGAGGCCTTTGAACAAAACTCGCCCTGAAGGGAATGGAAAATTGCTAGTCAAATTCGTATCTGCTGTGGTCCACATCAAAGAGGATCTGACATGGACAACACACATTGCCACACTGGTGGGTAAGGCAAGGCAGTGCCTTTAACACCTCAGACAGCTGAGGAAATTCAGAGTGTCTCTGAGGATCCTTCAATGCTTCTACTCTGGGGCTGTAGAGAGCATCCTGTCCGGCAACATCACAGTCTGGTTTGGGAACAGCTCTGCCCAGGACAGGAAGGTCCTGCAGAGAGTAGTGCATTTGGCTGAACGCACCATGGGAACTACACTCGACCCCCTGCAGGACCTATACATCAGGAGGTGCAGATCCAGAGCAAGCAAGATTATGGGGGACCCCTGCCACCCCAGCAACGGACTGTTCCAGCTGCTACGGTCAGGCAAACGCCTCCGCTGTCATGCTGTGAAAACGGAGACGATGAGACGGAGTTTCTTCCCACAGGCCATCAGGACTGTTAACTATTATATCTCCAGGGACTACATTTTTTTCTGTATTAATTTTAATTTTTATGTTGTAATTGTAATTTTTTGCACTATCCGCAGGCATTGCCACTTTCATTTCACTGCACATCTTGTATGTGTATGTGACAAATAAACTTGACTTGACTTGACCATGATGAAAACTATGCATTTGCAAGGTATGGAACCAATACATCCTCTTTTATATCACATATCCACAGTTCAAATCACCCATTTAGATATAACAAACTAGATAGTAACTTCTAAACCATTTTCTTTGGAAAAATATTTCCAGCAAGTAAATTTTAAAATGTTAAAATATTTAAAAATAAACATTTTACTAAACTGGCAAATTTAAGTAGTTTAATAGATAGTCTATTTCAGGTCCGAGGTTCCCACCTGTTTTTATATGGTGCCCAAGAAGACTAAGGCGGCATGCCTCATTGATTACTGATGGTGCCACTAAAGTGGGTGATGATGAAGTCCACCTTCGCAAGAATCTGGACCCACTACAATTTGGCCACCACCGCAACAGATCAATAGGCAATGTGATCTCACTGGCTCTCCACTCTGCACTGGACCACTTGGACAACACAAATACGCACGTCAGCCTATCGTTCATTGGCTGCAGCTTGGTGCTAACAGCATCATCCTCTCTAAACATGTTATCAAACTCAGGGAGTTGGGTCTTTGTGCATTCCAGCGCAACTGAATCCTCGACCTCCTCATCTACAGACCACAATCATTACGAATTGGCAACGACACTTCCTCCTCGATAACCCACTAGCATCAGACCACGTCACTCGGTCCCCTGCACTACTCAACTCTATACTCATGATTTTGCAGCCAGACACTGTTCTAATGCCATGGTTAAATTCGAGGATGACACTACCATTGTTGGAAGAATTGCGGATAATGATGAATCAGAGTCTAGGAGGGAGATCGATCATCTGGTTACAGCGAATGCAGCCCCAGAGACCCGGGTTCGATCCTGACAGACACCCCAGCAATGTTTCTACATCCTTAGAAGATTGAGGAGATTTGGTATGTCCACCAATACTTTCTCGAACATCTGCAGGTGTTTGGAAAAGAGACCATATTGACTGTTTGCATCGCGGCCCGGTCCTGCAACTCGTACGCCGAGGTGGTTACAAAAGGTGGTGGACGCTGTCGGCTCCATCATGGGGACTGACCTCCTCATCTCTGGGAATCTATGGGAGATGATGCCTCAAAAATGCAGCCAGCCTCAAAGGCCCACCCCACCCTGGCCATGCTCTCATTTCACTCCTACCATTGGGAAGAAGTTAAATCAGTCTGAAAACCGGAACCTTTACTTTCAAGTTATTGAATACTAGAAAACACCAACAGTGAACAATGGAAAGTCATAGTTGCACCAAGGATTTAGGGTTTCTTTGCACAGGTTTCTTTTTTGTTTATTGTATGTTATCTGTGAGTGTTGTGTTTACAGGCCCATTATGCTGCTGCAAGTAAGAATTTCATTCTTCTGTTATCGGTATACACGATATGTACACTCTTGACTCTCTCTCTTGACCAAGAATTATCGTTAAAATGAAATGATAATTCGGTTTTAACAACAAATACATTTGTGGATAACAACACATACAATAATCGTTCGATTTATTTCCGATGTTATTAACTTTGAGCTAATGAGAGCTTGTTTGCAGTTCAGAGGGAGTAAAAAAAGGTCAAAATGAGAGATATTATAACAGTTGCCAAGGTATGCAGATTAAAAGTTTCCAGCTTCCCTTCCTTTACAAAGTTAACTAATTCTAATCTTCATGCCTGTCATTCTGCTCCTATTAGCTTGTGACCCAAATGTCCTTGGGTAGGAGAACAGAAAAATAGTTATGCTTTCAAGTCCTGACCCTCTGTCCAAGAACCCCTGTTGGAATGGTGCCCAGTCACAAGCAATGGATGTGCAAGCACTCAAGCACAGCAATAAAAGGTGCTCACAATTCACTAACTGCTACTCTATTTCCAAGCTTAAAAGATTTATTCTGAATAAATTGTGCTTCACCATGTTCTCATCTGAAAATTGGAACTCTTTCTCTTTCATTCTGCAAAGATTAGAGGTTTAAAGGTTCCCCTAAAATAAAACTAAATGTAAGCCCTTCTAAATACACCAATATGTGTCGTGAGACCCATGACATAAGTCGAAATGTTACAATATTCCTGCTTTGGGACTGAAGCGAGTTCCAACAATTGTACTCACATCAGAAACCTGACACTATGCAAAATTATGTTCTGTGCTGATGCTGGTCGCCTCAAGAAACAGATTATATTCACCCCATCCTCTGGTCTTCAGAGACTTTCCATGTATTGATCCCAATGAGAAGAAGGTATCCCTTCCAGCAGTGTGACAGGCAAGGATACAATCTACAGAGACAACTTTTAACCTAGTACATTGTGTTCATGGGAACTTCAATATTATACATCAATGGAGAACATTTCTATTGAATTACATTGTGAAAACTTTAAAGAACACTCTCCTTGCTATCTTTCTTTTCCCTAGAAAACATTACCTAGAGTTCTCGCTTTCAGAAATTCAAATGCATTAAAGTGAAGTTCAGCAAATTAATACTTTTCCATATCTGATGCATAGAAACAGAAAAGTACTGCTGATCAAGGAATCTTGTGCTGGGGTCCTGATGCGCACAGTGGCACAGTGGTAGAGTTGCTGCCTTGCAGCGCCAGAGACCCGGGTTTGATGCTGAGTACAAGTGCTGTCTGCAGGGGGTTTGTACATTCTCCCTGTGACCATGTGGGTTTTCTCCGGGTGCTCAGGATTTCCTCGACACTCCAGAGACGTACAGGGTTATTGGCAAATTGCTTTCGGCAAAATTGTTAATTGTCCCTGGTGTGTTGGATATTGCTCGTGTACAGGGTGAACGCTAGTCGGTGGGAATCGGTGGTCTGAAGGGCCTGTTTCTGCATTGTATCTCCAAAGTAAAGTCTTCAGAATTGAGAGTTACGGGGGGCTGGCACAGCAGAGGAGTAGAGGCCAGTAGCGATCAGGTCATAAGTGATAGGAGGAGAGTTAGGCCATTCGGCCCATCAAGTCTACTCTGCCATTCAATCATGGCTGATCTATCTCGCCCTCCTAACTCCATTCTTCTGCCTTCTCCCCATAACCTCTGACGCTTGTATGATTAGCAATGGTCATATTGAATGGTAGGGAGGCATAAGGGGCCTTTCTTCTTGTGCTCACTCAGAATCAGAGGTCACTTGGTGAAAGAGTTCCAGAACTATCATGCAAAGTTATGAACTGCGGTCTTGAATCGGACAATTTGCCCCTGAAGCCTGCTGCACAATCTAATAAGACCATTGCTGATCTGAGTACACACCTCAATAACACATCAATGCTTTCCTCAGTACCCTTTCACCCCCTTATCTATCAAAAATTGATCTACCTTTGCCTTGAAATATTCAAAGAGTTTGCTTTCAGATGAGGACTCGTTGACGAAGAGAGTTCCAAGGACTTGTGATCCTTTGATTGAAAAAAATATTGGCCTCATCTCTGCCTTAAATGTGCATCCTGCTTTTAAAATGTAATTTCAATTTCCATGTTCTCCCTTAAGAGGAAATATCCTCTGCATGTCCATCCTCTCCTTGTCCAACCTTTCAAAACTTGTCAAGTTGGTCACAATACTTAAGACTCCAAGTTGATTAAGAAATGGATTCACCAAGTTTGACTATTTTCAAACCCATGAGTCTGAGATTAAAGAAGTCTCCAGTTTATTACACCAGTCAGAGTTAACTGATTGCAGGGACATTATTGTTATTTGTAATAGGTTTTCTGGAACATTTCCAGGGGAACCTGATCTAAACTTCCTCAGACATTTGTGTGTTTCATGTGTCCATCTCAATTAGTTTTGTGAGCTTCCCGGCATGGATAATGATGTCCTGGTTTGTAAATGGATAGCCCTCCTAACTTACAATGCTCATTTATTTTCTGATTTAGATTTAGCTCTTGGGGTTTAGGAAATCAAGGGATATGGGGAAAAAGCCGGCAGGGGGTACTGATTTTGGACGATCTGCCATGATCATATTGAATGGCAGTGCTGGCTGGAGGGGCCAAATGGCCTGCACCTATTTTCTATGTTTCTATGAATCACTGCTTAAAGTACACGTAGCAAAAATAACCTACAGCACACCTGTCAGATCAGGCACTGCCCTCAATTGACCCTTGCCCTCTGTATATCATTAGAGTTTAACAGTTGTTTTTAAAAATCAATCCACAATCTGCCTATGGTTAGCTAGAATTAAGTTTAACTCAACTTCAGAGAAATGAAGAGAGGACTAAAAATAATCTTTAGTGCCTCTTTCCACCTAAATGAGCTCTTGACACTATAGCGGCCCATGCTTACCATGAAGCAACATGTTCAATGGAAAATATCGTAGTGCTGTTTTTTTTGCTTGGCAAATCCAATAAAAAAGAGAAAATGTAACACAAGTACATTGCTCCAAAAATAGAGAAGCGGGGCTTCATAAAGCACATTAAGCACAAAATCTATAAACTGGCAAGCCGAACAAACAAGACCTGCAGCATTGTGTGTGCTTCATTCATAATGAAACAGCCTGTGAATACACTGCTGCTCAGTGTGATTAGTATAGTCAATCACTAGTTGGGCACTTGTCCAGAAGGAAGAAAGACTGATCAAGAAGGCTGAACGTGACTAATTACCAACCAATAAATCAGTGCAAAGGATGAGATCTGGAAAGGGAAAGTGCCAAAAGTGAATCGACTGCTAACATAACAGTCAGACTTCCGTTTGAATGCTTCACCAATCATTCTGTCCCTTCAGTGTCAACGAGTCAAAATGAATAGGCAATGACAAAGTCAAGGTTTTTGGCATTAAAATGTATCCTTTGTTCCTCACCTCAACAGTGATTTAGCCTGTGCTAAATGGTGCCACGATGAGACACCCTGTCAAACATATTGTGGCAGAGAAAACAAAATGATTTGGGGTTTTATTTGGAGGAGATGTAAAGATAACATCATGCATGCTTTTCATGTGGGGGTAGACAGGGTAAAATGTTCAGCCAATTGACTCATCAAAGGTTCATCGTCTATCAATAAAATTGTCTGCAGCTTTCCCTGGACCGAACGAAACAAGGATAAATTTGTGAAAATTAGAAACAATTCATATTTGACTGAAATATCAAAAAATATCTTGTTTGCTTACACACATGTAAAAAAAACAATTATCACTCTTTATTGAATCTGTGCAGTTCATTGCCACAGATGGCTGTGGAGGTCAAGTCAATGGATATTTTTAAGGCAGAGATTGACAGATTTTTGATTAGTAAGTGTAAGATTTGAGAAGTTTTCCCTCATTCTACAATCAACAAAACCAAAGAGCTGCAGTTTGGACATTTTATACGGGACTGGGGCTGACAGCAGAGAAAGGCTGCGGTCAGTTTTTAACAAGGGATGTCACAATCAGTGGGTCCCAAGATGGCCACGGGACCTCGTGACCAGCCACAAAAGCGAAACCCCACAGCCCAGTCTCTAGGTTTCTGCAAAGTCACGGCCAGAACAATAGATAGATATTGGCCGTGCAGAAACCCGCGAAACCAGGTCAAAGTCCAGACACTGGGGCGCTGACATCAGCATGCTTCACAATGCCCCAAGCCGACCTACACAGTTAATCTCATTAAGGGGGCACAATAGCCCATAGAAACCTACCTGGCCGGTGATGGGAAACCAGTTAAACCCATCACCTCTTAACGAGAAACAAATTAACAGACCGTCTAGCCATTACCGGTACTCCCGGACATAACGCAGAACAAAGAGAAAACTCGAAACCCATCTTTGAAGCAAAAAGATCCCGAGATCTGGCGGGAGATAGGACGGGTCAGGATTAGAATAACTGGCCACGATTTTTGGGTTTTAGACAGACAAGGTGGGGAAGAAGCTGGAGCTGTGGAAGCAGCGCTCCCTCTCCATCACGGGGAAAAACCTGGTCATCAGGTGTGAGGTGCTCTCGGGGCTGCTGTACTTGGCGCAAGTGTGGCCCGTCCCTCCCTCCTATGCCACGGGGATCACCCGGGCCGTCTTCCGTTTCGTCTGGGGGTCGGCGATGGACCGGGTGCGACGAGCCACAATGCACAAGTCGGCAGACAACGGGGGTAAAGACGTGCCCAACGTCGCCCTCATTCTGATGGCCACTTTCGTGTGTGGCTGCATCAGGCGGAGCATAGAGCCAAAGCACGTGGGCACCAAATGCCACTACCTGCTGAGGTTCTACCTGTCCCCGGTGTTGCGAAGGATGGGCCTGGCGCAGATGCCACGCAATGTGCCAGTCAGCTGGACATTGCCGAACAATCTGTCGTTTGTGGACAGGTTCTTCCGGACCAACACCTTTGACCACAAGTCCATCGGGCAGTGGTCAGCACGGAACGTCCTGCAGGCACTGCAGGGGAATGACTCCATGGATCCTGTGGCGTGGTTCCCAGAACAGACAGCCCAGCTTGTCTGGCAAAATGCCTCATCGCCAGTACTCACCAACAAGCACCAAGACCTGGCTTGGCTGGCGGTGAGGGGAGCCCTCCCAGTCAGATCCTTCCTGCACCGCCGGAACCTCACTACCAGCGCACGCTGCCCTCGGGACGGCTGCTACGGAGAGGAAACGGTGGCCCACCTCTTCAAAGAGTGTGGATTTGCCAGGAGAGTCTGGAGAGGTCTGCAGGGGTCCCTGTCACGATTCATTCCGAGCAGCTCCGTCACAGAGGACTCTGTGCTCTACGGACTGTTCCCAGGGACGCATTCCGAGACTGACATCGAGTGCTGCTGGAAGGTCATCAACTCGGTGAAAGACGCTCTTTGGTCTGCCCGATCCTTGTTGACCTCCCAGCGGAGCGAGCTGTCCGTCAAGGAATGTTGCCGACTGGCCCACTGCAGACTGCAGGAGTACGTGCTGAGGGACGCTCTGAAGCTCGGTGCAGCCAACGCCAAGGCCCTGTGGGGGAGGACCACAGTCTAGGGTCCTTCCGCTGCTGGACATGGGGGGCAGGGTGTGGTGGAGAGAGACGCCCCTCCAAATAAGGGATATGTATGTAAATGTATGTAAATGTCTAAGTAAATGCCTGTATTGAATATGTAACCTCCGGAAATGTCGGATGGGTTTGTTTAAAAATGATGTTTTGTAAATGATATTTATAACTTGAATAAAGTATTTTTTGATAAAAAAAAAGACAGGAAGACAGGAAGACAGGAACACAGGCACTGCTTCAGTCACTCAACGAATATTGAGACTTGCGGAGAGAGAGAGGACACAGGACAGCGCTTGACGTTCACGGTGGCTAGTGTGAGGCACACTCCGGCTGGAGTCCCTGCCACGTGGAAAGAAAAAAGAAAAGGACTCAGACCCAGAGATGAAAGTTGAGAGCAGTTAAGGGCTCACAAGTTTAAGTGTGGGCTGAAGGAAAGCAGTAGAGAAAAAGGCTGCACGATTAGAGATCGGCTAGACAAGTGCCGGTCTGGCCTAAGAGCGGTGCCAGAAGGCCCGGAAGGCAGCGTAGTCGGGTGCGCTGAGTGGAGGCGATCGCGAACAAGAACGACCCCACGGCAAGGTGAACCCCGGGACCACCCGAAAGGCCGAGACGACCGCCGACGACCCTTCCACAGCTACCTAATCGGAGGAAGCAGCACGACCAGCCAGTAACCCCAGTAATAGCCCCATGGTGAGCATGTACCCCTATTCTGCACATCCTGGACATAGTTTAGTGTAGAGGGGAGGGTGGTTTTTAATAACGTGGGTGTAAGTGAATATGTGCTGGCCAATTTTACGATGTGTCGTACGTTCCCCATCTTACACTCAAGTATTGTATCATAGTTATTGCGTTTATGATTCAGAAACAAGAACTGTAATTATGCACATGTCTTATAGAACTGTGTCAAAGTATTCATGTACCATAGTCCCAACCGCTCAATAAAAGCTTTTCTGTTAAAACCCTGGTCTTCAAATCTGGTCTGGTTGAATTTTCTGCACTATCAACACTCCTGCATCTAAGTCCAGTGTCTAGAACCGTAGGGGGTGAGTGGGTCGAGCCACTCACGGGGAACCAGTGTGCGCGGCCTGGTCGAGGGACCAGAGCAAGGCACAGAGACCTTAGGTCGGGCGAAAGCTCGGCGCAGAAACCCCTTACATAAGGGTGTCATGGGTTTAGGGGAGAAGGCAGAGGAATGGTGTTAAAAGGGAAAGATAATCAGCCATGATTGAATGGTGTGGACTTGATGGGCCAAATGGCCCAATTCTGTTCCTGTAACCTATGAACTTTAACAGCATGATAGATATTAACAATAAAGGCTCAACAAAGAACCAGATTTCACCTAATTTTGAAACAGATGACCTTTGCTATATTTTATACAAATGCTATTCAGGTCTCCTGAAAAGAATCACAAAATTGGGCGAAAGCACATTTATGGCAGAGGCTTGGCATTTTGCAGAGTGAGCCATGTGTAGGAAGGAACTGCAGATGCTGGTTAAACCGAAGATAGACACAAAATGCTGGAGTCATTCAGCGCGACGGGCAGTGTATCTGGAGAGAAGGAATGGGTGACGTTTCGGGTCGAAACCCTTCTTCAGTCTGAAGAAGGGTCTCGACCCGAAACGTCACCCATTTCTTCTCTCCAGAGATGCTGCCTGTCCCGCTGAGTTACTCCAGCGTTTTGTGTCTGTCTTGCAGAATGAGCCACGTGCTGAGGCAGGACTTGTGCAGCTCCCTGTCAGTAGCTGTAAGCTGAACAGCAGCTGGCATGATGTTGCCAAATTGACCACTCATTTTCCATTATCAGCTCCACAAGGTCAATTTCATTCAGGCCAAATTTATGAATTCATTACTGTTTTAAAATATCTACAAAAATGTTTATCATCTTTAAAAAAATATTATCTTGTACTTTAATGTTTCCTTCCTCGGTAATTTTGTAGTCATTCTTTGCTTTGTTTCTTATATAATCCAATCTCTGGATGCTTTCAAGAGAGAGCTAGATAGAGCTCTTAATGATAGCGGAGTCAGGGGGTATGGGGAGAGGGCAGGAACGGGGTAGTGATTGTGGATGAACAGCCATGATCACATTGAATGCCGGTGCTGGCTCGAAGGACCGAATGGCCTACTCCCTTGTCTATTATCTATCGTCTATAAAGCCATTCATCTCTGCATTATAATATGTATTTCCTTCAATTTGATGCGACCTTTAACATTTTTAGTTAACCACAAACCTTTGGTCTTCCCCTTGGAATCTGTCTTTCTGGTGGGTGTACTTTGAAACATCCCCTTCATTATCAACCTCTCTATCTTATCTGATTAATCCCACTATCTAGATTGGAGTAGTTGGGGTATCAAAAACAAAAGTTCCAAGACAGAGGCATAAAAACCAAGAGGGCATAGGTTTAAGATGAGATAAGATAAAGAAGCTTTAAAGAGGATCAGAGGGGTCAGTATTTTTTACACACAGGCCATGGTGCCAGTGGAGGTAATGGATTTAGATAGAATTACTACTTTTAAGAGGCATTTCGTCAGACTCTTTCATAGTCATGGCATAGAACAATGTGGTCCTCATAGGAGACATGAGAATTGGTGCTATTGTAGTCTGTAGTGTGGCCTCCTTCATAGTGATGAGATGAAGCGTAGACTAGGCAACCGTTTTGCCGAACATTTGCACTAGGTCTGCCGAGGCCTACTGGATCTCCCAAATGCAAAACATTTTAATTTCCCCTCCCATACTGACCTTTCTGTCCTGGGCCACCTCGATTGCCTGAGTAAGACCATATACAAACTGGAGGAAACCAGAGCTCCCGAAGAACACCGACGCAGGTCATGGGGAGAACGTATAAACTTCATACGGACAGCAGAGTCAGGATCCAACTCCGGGTCTCTGGCATAGTAAGGCAGCAATTTTACCCCTGTGTCCACCTGTCACTTTTCAAGCTTTGCCATGCCCCCACCTTACTTCCAGCTTTCTCTCTCATCCAACCCCCTCCCCCTCCCACCACAACAATCAATTTGAAGAAGGACCCCGACCCAAAATGTCACCTATCCATGTTCTCCAGAGATGCTGCCTGACCCGCTGAGTTACTCTAGCATGTTGTGTCCTTTTGTTTTGAGATGTGTGTTATTTGGCAAAAAGGTTGGCATGCAGGTGGTGGACCAAAGGGCAAGTTTCTGTGCCCAATGAGTCTACAACTTGGTAAAGAAGGCCAGAGGACTAGTATACAAAGATTCAGAAATTGGGAAAGTGAGGGATTAATAGTCAGTAATAATTGGTAAAGAGGAGGTATAATAATAACTCAATGGAGGGGGTGGAGCAGTTCGACAGAAAGATGGATGGTAACAATAGAGGATGGAATTGAGAGCTGATAGAAGGGAAATTAGTACACTGGGAACTGCTTCCAGAGTGGGAAATTATTGGTAGTATGATATTATAGAGTTACAGAGTATGATACGAAACGATACGATAGAACTTTATTTATCCCAGGAGGCAAATTGATCTGCCAACAGTCATAAAAACGCAAAATACATGAAACATGAAATTAAAGAAGCGAGTGGAAAGGATTGGGGATGTGCAAAGATTTTTGGGGGGGGGGGGGGGGCGGGGGAGTCAGTCTCAGTCTACTCCATGACAGAAAGGGAAGGAGTTGTACAGTTTGATAGCCACAGGGAAGAAGGATCTCCTGTGGCGTTCTGTCCTACATCATAGAGTCATAGAGTGTTACAATGTGGAAACAGGCCCTTGGGTCCAACTTGCCCACACCGGCCAACATGTCCCAGCTACACTAGTCCCACCTGCCTGCATTTGGCCCATATCCCTCCAAACCTGTCCATTCCATGTACCTGCCAAACTGTTTCTTAAACATTGGGGTATTCCCTGCCTCAACTACCTCCAGATAGATGGTGGGAGTTTCAGTTGTCAGCAACAGGAGGTTGGATAAGGAAAACGATGGTGGGGTGATCACCTCAAGGGCAGTGGGATTGGGGTACCTCTGAGAGAGCGAGATAAGCATATTTCATAAATATCTTGCTTCAGTATCCTTCATAAATAAGCGTTACCACAGTGCCTGATCAGGGTCTGATCAAACATCGCCATGCTGAAGCAGGCTTCAAAGCAGCATTGCCTATTACTTCTTCAATGGCCTTCAGACCAAATCAGTTGAATGATAATCCTGGGAGCAGTGTCTGGTGGTGCCTGGACTGTCGCTGGATGTCATTAGGCATTCCTGGACTCCTAGTTTTTTACTCCACTAGTTTTTTAAAGGTGATTTTTTTTTTCTCCAGCATGATGGCTGCTCTTGCACTCTGTACTCAGCTTCTCAAGGTAGAAAAAACATCCTTAGAGTTTCTAGACTTTCTTATCTTTATGCACTGCTCTGCCTCCCGTCTCAGCACTGCCACGAGATGCAGAGAGGACCCAAAATGAAACGTCCCCAATTTGTGCAATTCGCAGGGAGTTGCTGATTTTCCCATTCACTTTTATTTGTCATTGAAACTGACTTGATAAAATGCACAAACACGTAGAGCTAAACAATCCAATTTCCAGACTAAAATGTTGACAATTACATATGAGTCCATGGTACCTTTGCGGTTGAACATCAATTTCTGACAATGCCGAGTTCAATGAAAGTAAATGGAAGAAGTGGGCATAAGTGCAGGTTTCGAAAATTTCCTCTCAACTTCACGAGCAAACAACCAAGCATTGCATCCACTCTGAAAAAAATTGTCTACCACTTGAATTTATATTATTTGGATATTTCTGCCAAGGATTGGTTTATCCTTATCGGTGAAATTCCCCTAACACATCTGTAGGAAGTATTTCACCCGAGAGGAGTTGAATCGAAATAAACAAAATCACAGAAAGATTGCAGCAAAGGTAGTGTAAGAAAATAACTGCAGATGCTGGTACAAATCGAAGGTATTTATTTCACAAAATGCTGGAGTAACTCAGCGGGTCAGGCAGCATCTCAGGAAAGAAGGAATGGGTGACCCTTCTTCAGACTGATGTCAGGTGGGCGGGACAAAGGAAGGATATAGGTGGAGACAGGAAGATAGAGGGAGAACTGGGAAGGGGGAGGGGAAGAGAGGGACAGAGGAACTATCTAAAGTTGGAGAAGTCAAGTTGCAACAAAGATAGGTCGATCTGCCTGACCATCTAGTGTTTCTACCACTCCCCCCTCCCCGCCTCCCCCCCTCCATGCCTCCCCCCCCTCCATGCCTCCCCCCCCTCCATGCCTCCCCCCCCTCCATGCCTCCCCCCTCCTCCATGCCTCCCCCCCCCCCCCTCCATGCCTCCCCCCCCCCTCCATGCCTCCCCCCTCCATGCCCCCCCCTTCAATTGTTTCCACTCAAACACTGATCCAGGTCGCTTTTGAATGCTGCAATTATATCTGCTTCCATTATCTGTTCAAGTGCCTTAATCATTTGCTGCATTAAGTTTCTCTCCACGTCACTTTCACTTTCCCCCCCCCTCCCCCCCCCCAAGCAATTTCATCTTTTGACTCCTCCTTCTTAACTGCCTGCAAAGGGAACAGTTGCTCTCTATTCCATCAGCACCCTTCCTGATTTTAAATAACAATTATCAGATCCTCTCACCATCTCTTCCGTTCCAAGGAGAACAATCCCAGTCCATCCATAAAATGTCCCTCATCTCAGGTACTATCTTACAAAATCTCTCATGTATCCTCTCCAAAGCCGTTATATCTTTTTCACAGTAGAACGCAAAACTGTACACAACACCAGTCTTGTTGAACCAGTCTTTGGGAAGGCTTTCTCCTGACTTCCTTGCTCCTATTGAAGCACTCAATGCTTCTATTTATAAAGCTGAAGGTCCTGTAAGTTCCCTTTTTAAAAAAAAAATCCCAATTTGCCCCACCAATTTCAATGAACGATATAAAAAAGCTCTTGGGTCTTTCTGTTCTTGAACACTTTTAGGATTGTACCTTTTTCAAGCCATTTCTCTAGCATCGGGACATGTTTTATATAATCTATTGGCAGTGCAAAATAGGCTGCAATGCACAACCTTTTTTTAAAGTTTTATGTTGCTGATTGGAACAGTATTATTTTTTATAGCAGCTAGCTCTCAATATTTTTGTATTTTCCAAACATATTCTGGTTTGTTGTATTTGGGGTTTGGATCACCGAAAGTCCAAGTGCTTTGGACTTGGACAATAAAAGAATTGTTTTATCAATATAGCATTTTTCTCTGGATATGATAACATTCAGTATGTATAAATTTTAACAACAAGTCGATGATCAATTATCCTTTATCAGGTAATTCAGAAAAGAACAGACTGACAGATATTTGATTATTAAGGGTGTCAGGGGTTACGGGGCAAAGGCAGGAGAATGGGGTTGAGAGGGAAAGATAGATCAGCCATGATTGAATGGTGGAGTTGACTTGATGGACTAAGTAGCCTAATTCTGCTCCTAGAACTTATAAAAAAAAATTTTTTAAATCAATGGTGTTCCAGAGACACTGATTTGGAATTGTCTGTGGAAAATTGTATTTCTCACCAACAGTATTATTCCAAAAAGGAATTATAAGGACTTAAAATGAACCTTTTTAATGATGTTTGAATGTAGGAAATGCAACGTGTAGCATAGGTCCTATAAATGTAAGGCGACATTGACCACAGTGTGTTCCCATAAGCATTTACAGCAAGTGAAGAACTCATTCAAATGCAGTCACTTTTGCAACGCAGAGCACACAGCAGCCAATTTATGCACAGCTAGCTCTCAAAAGCATCAACCTGATAAAGACCAAATAAAATATTTCAGTGATGTTGGTGCAGGATCAGCAATGGTCTTGAAAACCAGTAAGACCTACTCAAACTCTTTAATTAAATAATGGCATGGTGTCTTTTACGACCCTGATAAAAATCCCACATTGGAAAGACAGCACCTGCAATAATGTGAAATGTTTCCTCAGAATTACACAGGATTGTCAACAACTTTCACTCACAACTTTTGACTCAGAAGCGAGCACGATTTTCACAGAACAGCAGCTGCCACTTCTACAAGACGAACAAAAAGAAAGATTACCAAGCTTTGGCAGCTTTCTATTTCCGAAAATAACTGAAATAGTTTCCCTTAAAAAGGATTACTTTGAAAAATACTGAAAGCTGCCATAAAGGCAGAAATGGAAGGCTTCTTGCACACTTATAATAAGCATTTTTATTTTTTATTTTTTTTTGATGATGGATGAAAGATCTGTCTTTGATGTTGTCTGTCACGGAAAAAAAAACACAGTGGCCAAGATTGAAATTCTTGAAGTGGTTCTGGGTGACCTTTAATGTTTAGTTGAACATGAAGGTAAGCTCATAAAACAACCAGGCAAGAAAAGCAAAATAAAAAGCACCAGTATGACTATCCCACCACGGAAGAAAATCCTCACAACAAAATTGGTTGGGTGCAGTGAACACCAGGTGTATCAGGATCTAGTCAAGGCTTGAATCTTGCATCCAATTTATCAATCCTTTGCAGAACTCCGTTCACTGGTTGTGGATGATGGCAGGCAGCTCAATAGTTAACAGGTTCTGGAGGCTCCAGAAATACCCAGTTTCCCAAGATGGCTGGAGTACAAAATGTAACACCAAAACCTCCACAACCCTATTTAGCCTAAAGTAGCAAGTGGATGATTAATCTCGGCTGGAGGTCTCTGACATTCGATTAGTTCTATGTGATGTCCAGAACACACACAGCGGTTCCCAACGTCCTGATTGTGGTTTGAGAAATCCTGATCTCCAGAACTGGTCAACTCTCTGACTGGGCTCTTGCATTCCACGCTTCCAAATTGACATCTACCCAACAACGGCTCAAAACCAACCAGGTATCTCTTGACCACGTAAGGAAGAACATGGCCGATCGTCACGCTTTCAGGCTACTCTCAATGGTCCGTCAAGAGATAGAAGGTGCCATTGACAATGCTATCAAGCAGTGCCTCGTCACCAATACCTAGCTCACCGACCCTTGGCATCATCCCTGCATGATCAAGCCTCAATGATTCAAACACTGAACAAAGTGCTGGATTGCACAGATGAGTTGAGAGTGCTTGTTCTGAATGCTGTGGCAGCTTCATAGAAACATAGAAACATAGAAAATAGGTGCAGGAGGAGGCCATTCAGGCCGTCGAGCCTGAAAGGCCATTCATTGTGATCTGATCATCCACAATCAATAACTTGTGCCTGCCTTCTCCCCATATCCCTTGATTCTACTAGCCCCTAGAGCTCTATCTAACTCTCTCTTAAATACATCCAGTGATTTGGCCTCCATTGCCCTATGTGGCAGAGAATTCCACAAATTCACAACTCTCTGGGTATTCACTCTGGATGAATGACTATGACGAGTGAAATGACTTTCTATGACTTTAGCCAGTCACTCTATATTTAGCATATTAAAGAATATTTATGACTGTTGGAGGCCAATCATCTTAGGATATAACTGCAGGAGATTCTCAGGGCATTGACTGAGCCCAACCACATCCAACTGCTTTCCTCAATCAGTGGGGATGTTTTCTGTTGACTGTAATACTCAGATTGCTTTGTAACTCTATGCACTAGATGTTTCCACGAGTGGGAGAGTCTAGGACTAGAGGTCATAGCCTCAGAATTAAAGGACGTTCTTTTCGTAAGGAGATGAGGAGGGATTTCTTTAGTCAGAGGGTGGTGAATGTGTGGAATTCTTTGCCAGAGAAGGCTGTGGAGGCTAAGTCAGTGGATATATTTAAGGCAGAGATAGATAGATTCTTGATTAGTACAGGTATCAGAGGATATGGGGAGAAGGCAGGAGAAGGGGCTTAGGAGGGTGAGATCGATCAGCTATGACTGAATGGCAGAGTAGACTTGATGGGCCGAATGGCCTAATTATGCTCCTATCACTTCTTATGAAATCCACAGATAATAACTCTGTGGCTGCATGCAAAAGGACCTGGACATTTTTGGACATAAATGGCAAACAATTATTGTTGCATGCACGTCCTAAACAATGATCACCTCCAAGAAGAGTCAAACCAACTTCAAGAAAGTAACTTTCTTAAAAATTATCCAAACCTTGGGATATTGGAAAGAAATCCACATGAACTGGTTGAACATATATTGTGGAAAGACACAAAATGCTGGAGCAACTCAGCGGGTCAGGCAGCATTCCTGGAGAGTATGGATATGGTAGATTTTGGGTCAGAACCTTTCTCCGACTGATTGCAGGGGTAGGGAGCAAATAAAGCTATAACCTCCCATCCCTATAATCAGTCTGAATAAGGTCCTGACCCAAAACGTCACCTATCCATGTTCTCCAGGATGCTGCCTGACCCACTGAGTTACTCCAGCACTTTGTGTCTTTCCTTGGTGTACCAACATCTGCAGTTCCTGGTTTCAACACATACACTGTGGCTTGCAGAGGCTCTGTGTCATCCACTCATTTATACTCTTAAGTCTTTCCACCCTTTATAAGACACATGTCAAGCATGGGACAAAATACAAGTGGGTGGAAGTTTTTCAACATCGAAGAAGTTCCACATCATTTAAAATATATTAGCCCATTATTAATTATTAGCACCCTATTAGCACTGTATATATCATATATATTATATATTAGCACTGTATACATTAATATATTAGCACCCTATTAATCACCAAAAATATCCACCTGTTCTATCCCCAGTACACACGCTTCTTCAATGACACCTCCAAAACTCCACCAAAAACAAATTGCTAAGGGGCTTCACCACCATCCTAATATGAAACTGTACTATTTTTCCTTCATTACTGCCATTATAATATCCTAATCAACAGCACCAAAAATATAGCCGCACAACAATCCCCAACATTTTGAAGTTAGCTCACTACCACCCTCAAGGACAATGAAAACGGGTCATACTTGGTAGTGTTTGCAGTGACACACCACATACACAATATAAATAAACACGATGCAATTCCTCATTCTCCACAACATAATAGTCACTTTGTATGTTAATGATGGCAAGTGGAGGGAGTTGCTGGACTGCATTCGCCTCACGTTTGTAGTTGATAGGATCGGTTTCAGTAGGTGAGAAGGCACCTTGACACCATTTTATTTTCAAGGTTTATGGCTTTTATATCCATTGAAATGATAAAGCATTTCAATTATGTTTCAAGTTAATCAAATTTTGTGTTATGTTTAATTTTGCTAACTGGACCATAGGAGCCAATAATTTCTCACTTTAGTGTCCACTTCTTTGCCCACTTTGAACAGTGTGAAGAGATCAGGGGAAGCCTGTATGTCTCCATTAAGAAACCAGGCAATACCTGATCACTCCAGATTCAAATGAAGCTCTCCATCGAGACCTTCTCCAGTGCTACCAAGGCTTGTGCTTTCATCCTGAATCTATAAGAAAAGATATCAAGGGAAACCATGAATCTATTTATTTTCAACCTGCCGTCAAATCCACTCTGCTATCTCATTCGTTATCTCATGACAAACTGTGCCAAGTCATATAAAGAAAAGCATAGTCCTGTAGAAACTCAAAATCTAAAATTAATACAAGTAAGGGCTCATCTGGTCAAGCAGCATCTGTGATGGCCGACATGCAGAGAGTGAGGAGCGTGGTGAGGGAGCAAACGCGTGGAACCGGTGGGGAAGGGGCTAACTCTGGAGAAATGACAGTAATATGGGCAGCTGCTTCGATCAATAAGAACCAACATTTAGCAAAGATGGACCAGGGATGGAGGCAGAAGGCCTTCAATATGGAAATATATTGAAGTTTTACGCCTCTCATTAAACCTGTTTTCCAAGCTTTCCTGTGCTAGTAAACCAAACACTTGCAACAACACAGCCACATTATTGTGGAGAAGATACATGATTCTGTAGCATGTGCTGATGGTCAGGATGAAGAATGTTTCGCCCAACCATCCAAATCCCCATGGTGAGACTAACCTCTCCCAACTAAATACCACCTGCTGCAACTCTGCAACTACCCCCACTAAGCCCAGCAAAACACGATATTAAGTGGTTTCACTCTACCCACATGGAACTTAGAGCATACAACAAACTGCTTGGGGAACTCAGCGGGTCAGGCAGCACCTGTGAAGGGAAATTACCCTTCTTCCCAACCCAAAATGTTGTCTGTCCCTCTACAGTTGCTTCCTGGCCTCTTGCTCAGAGTAGCTGAATCAAGGACCAGAGGACAGAAGTTTAAGGTGAAGTGGAAAAAATTTAATAGGAATCTGAGGGGTAACCTTTTCACTCAAAGGGTGGTGGGTGTATGGGACAAGCTGCCAGAGGAGGTAGTCGAAGAAGGGATTATCCCAATGTTTAAGAAACAGTTAGACAGGTACATGGATGGGACATGTTTGGAGGGATATGGACCAAGCGCAGGCAGGTGGGACTAGTGCAGCCGGGACATGTTGGCTGGTGTGGGCAAGTTGGGCCAAAGAGCCTGTTTCCGTGCTGTATCACTCTATGACTCCATGATCTGCGGAGTTCCCCAGCAGTTTGTTTTGCTCAAGATTCGAGCGTCTCCAGTCTCTCATGCCTCCGTTTGCAGGCCAGTCTTGATCAAATGATGTATGGTGAAGTTAAAGCACTGAGAAAACTCCAGTTTAAGCTCCTGCATACCCCTCCTCTTCACCACCTCATTCAGGCTCCATAACCCTAACCAGCACATATCCTGGAGAATGTTTCAGTTTAGTTACAATGGAAAGTAAATGACCTGGAAAGCCAGGAAAATACATTGAACAACATCTGTGAAATAGATCATCTTCTGGTTTCGTTTCAACCCGGTCACTCAGTGACATTGAGCTTCTGTCTCCAATGCCTAATTGGAAAATCATTACGTTTCTCCATTGGGCAGGCATTGGCCACATCTGCCATTCCCATCACTTTCTCCCACACCTACCCCATCCACCCAGTGTCAGCAATCTCTAGTTATCTCTGGGATTAGCTTAGATAGGGCATTGCGATTGGCATGGACATGATGAGCTGAGGGGCCTGTTTCTATGCTGTAGTTGATAATTAGTGAGAACAAAGTAATCTGGATCATGATTTTGTGAATAATTACTAACTTGTGCTAACTGGAACATGTTACACTTTCTGTAGTACATAAACACAAGTTTGATTCTTTTCCTCTTTTTGGAAATTTACTCGTATCACCTCTATTTCACTTCACATTTTAACAAAACTCCAGATGTCCACGGTGTACTTTTCTTTAACGCTCACCTGCATTTGCAATGGTGCTGTTCAAAAAACTCGCTATTTGCTTTTTATTCCAGCCAATGGAAAGCAAACGTGTTAAGTATTCTGTAACAGGAACTACTGGGAAACTCAAAATATTATAAATTTAAGGACTCTCTCAGATTGGAGTAAGAAAGACTTCTGTGAGTTTTGAATTTCGCTGTAGCTTTCATTCATGTTCATTCCTGAACCATAATAAAGGGTGTGAGCTGATTGAATAAGGATTTCATTTAAAACCATCTGGGGTTGGTAATCGGGATGGAAATACGATCATATTTTCTTTGCTCATGAGCCATTTCTCTTTCGGTGCAATAAAACAAAATGCAAGAGGAACTTGATGGGTCAGGCAGCATCTGTGGAAGGAAATGGACAGGCGACATTTCTGGTCAGGACCCATCCTTCAGTCCTGACCCAATAACGTTGCCTGACCTTTCCCTCCACAGATGCTGCCTAACCTGTTGAGTTCTTCCAGCATTTTATTTAATATTCCAGCATTTGCAGTCTCATGTCACTGGGCATTCCATTCTCCCAGACTACCAACGGCCAGAGCACTGATCATTCCAGTCTGAGGATGGCAACTTGTGTATACTGTTGATTTCATGCCTCACAGTCAAACACAAACCAATATCTACGCACTAAAATTAACATAGAGAGACCTACAAGGATCTGATCTAAATCGCTCTCCTTCGATGACGCCTGAGAAGACGACGAGAATTCCCATCCCTTCTACTTTCAGGATATCAGCAGTAACTTTCAATAATCAAGAAAATTGAGAATTAAGATTATGCTCAAGAGTTTACAGTTATTAGCTTCCTCTGAATTAGTATTAACTTTCACCGCATTATGTGGCAATATTGTTAATGTCACAGAGAAGCATAAAATATATCGAATGGAAGATTCAAAACAAAAAAGTCACAAAGGATTAATTAAAAATGGAAAGTAATCACCATATTGCACATAGTAACAGAGCAGCTATCTGCTGAAAAGCACATTAAAATTAAATTCTTTTCAAACTAAACTTTCTGATACAGTTCTGTAGGATGTTCCCAAACCTGAAAGACTAGGTGTTTCTCTGTACACAGATGCTGCCAGATTTGTTGAATTTTTCCAGCATTTTCTGTTTTTTTATTTCAAATTTCCTGCATCTGCAGTTCTGTTATATTTTCATTTTCTAAATATTGTGACTGGAATTTGTCAGGAGAAAACCTTGGTCATTGTCGAGCAATGATAATGTCTGATAATGTTGAGCGGAGCATACTCAGTGGGAAAGAATAAATAATTTTCATTTACAAAGTACTTCACATAATCTTAGGGGATTTCAAAGAATTTAACAGACAATGAAGTACTTATGACTTCACCGTTGCAACAAAGACTAACTTCACAGTCAATTTGAGCACAGCCGGTCCTCAATGAAATAGATGCCAGGTAGTCTATACTATCGGTGTTGATTGAAGAATAAATATTGACCATGATCCAAGAACTGACCTGTTCTTCTCCAAATAGCACCATGCAGATACTAATGTGTCTTTTAAAATCAAAAATTTAACAGGAAAAGAAGATTGTTGTTCTGCGGGAAATGTGAGGTTCCTTCGTAAATAGTCTTTGAAATATCAGGGTTGTAAACAAATATGTTACTGCGGACTTTGGTGATTACTCTGCCTCAATATTAAATTATCATCTCAATTACTACTTCAGACCCAACCCAAAACGTCACCTGTTCCTTTTCTCCAGAGATGATATCTGGCCCGCTGAGTTTACTCCAGCATTTTTTTGTCTATCTTTGGTTTAAACCAGCATCTGCAGTTCCTTCCTACACCAATCATACATACTCTCTTGTTGAGGATTTTCAATTTTGTTCGACAGATGCCCATGACTTGGGTGTTCCCAATCTGACTGTGAGAGAGAAGAGGGTTTCTCCATCTAGATATGGATGGAGATGGAATTTGTACACAAGACATGTCAATTCAGTTTAAATACTGTATTAGACATCCCACTGTCAGAGATAAAAACAGGTTTGTTTGTAAACAATTGCAAAAGGCTGTTAGCTAGAACATCCGTTTAAGAAATGGTATCAAAATGCCTTCTATGTATAATCTAGGCTGATTCAGTGAAAGATTCATGAATCTGTATGGAGATGTATAGTTCTCACGAGAAAATCAAACCTCATTTGCAGGTTTGACTAAATTATTAAAAATGACATTTGGCACAATTTGAAGCAAAGTGGAGTGCTGTTGACATCCTGAGCAACACTTTATTCCAAACCAAGAGCCAACTGAAACAGTTTGTCAGAATTTGCCAGCTACAACTCTGCAGCACACCGACAACAAAACAAGATCCAAGTCATTGTATCCAAACCTGTCACATTTCAGGGTCTATCAAGAGAAAGAATTTAGGATTTGGTCCAATTGAAAGTAAATTGCTTTAAATTTGGCTTCAAAGCAATGCTTGTCCATTTGATTTTGAGGAAGAATAACACCTAGATTGTTAATGTTAATAGACCAAATTGTGATGGTGCTGGCTGTAAAATATTATACAGATGATAAAGATTTACAGATAATCTGTAAATATTATTACAAAAGATTGTTCAAATTTCAAGCACATGACTGATAGGTCATAAGTCATAAATCTCATGAGGTCATAAGAAATAGTAGTAGAATTAGACCATTCGGCCTATCACGTCTACGCCATTCAATCATGGCTGATCTATCTCTTACTCCTCACCCCATTCTCCTGCCTTCTCCCCATAACCCTGACACCCATACTAACCAAGAATCTATCTATCTCGGCCTTAAAAATATCCATTGACATGATCTCCACAGCCTTCTGTGGCAAAGAACTCCACAGGTTCACCACCCTCTGACTAAAGAAATTCCTCCTCATCTCCATCCTAAAGGAACGTCCTTTAATTCTGAGGCTATGACCTCTGGTCCTAGACTCTCCCACGAGTGGAAACATCCACTCCACATCCATTCTATCCAAGCCATTCCCTATTTTGTAAGTTTCAATGAGGTCCCCCCTTATCTTTCTAAACTTCAGCGAGTATAGGCCCAGTGCCGTCAAACGCTCATCATATCATTGGAGCAGAATTAGGCCATTCGGCCTATCACTCATTCTTGGGATCATTTCTTGTAAACTTCCTCTGGACCCTCTCCAGAACCAGCACATCCATCCTCAGATATGGTGTCCAAATTTGCTCACAATATGCCAAATGCGGCCTGCCCAGTGCCTTATAGAGTCTCAGCATGACATCCCTGTTTTTGTATTCTAGCCCTCTTGAAATGGGGTGGCACGGCGGTAGAGTTGCTGCCTTACAGTGCTTGCAGCTCCAGAGACCGGAGTTCGATCCTGACTACAGGTGCTGCCTGTATGGAGTTTGTACGTTCTCCCCGTGACCGGGTGGGTTTTCTCTGAGATCTTCGGTTTCATCCCACACTCCAAAGACGAACAAGTATGTAGGTAAATTGGCTTGGTAAATGTAAAAATTGTCTCTAGTTTGTTTTTATTTATTTATTTATTAATGTCATCACACAACTGTTTGCCAATAGCGAGCAAATTTTAGTACCACATCGTTGGCCTCTGCAAGATCCTTTACAGTGAATGTTTCATGCAGCATGTCACAGCTCAGGAGATGTTCCATAGTCTGGAGGCCCCGTCTGCACTCGCAGTCTGCCGCATCTAGTATGTGTAGGATAGTGCTCATTGTGGGGATCGCTGGTCGGCGTGGACTCGGTGGGCCGAAGGGCTTGTTTCCACGCTGTATCTCTAAACTAAACTAAAATAAATGCTAGCATTACGTTTGCCTTCCTTCCTACCAATTCGACTTGCAAATTAACATTTTGGGACTCCTGCACCAGCACTCCCAAGTCCCTTTGCACCTCCGATTTATAGATTCTCTCCACATTTAGAAAATAGTCCATGCCTTTATTCCTACTACAAAAATGCATGACTCCACACTTTGCCACACTCTTTTCTATCTGCCACTTCTCTGCCCATTCTCCCAACCTGCCCAAGTCCTTATACAGAGTCCCTGCTTTCTCTACATTACTTGCCCCTCCACCTATTTTTTGTATCATCTGCAAACTTGCATGTGTATATTACAGGCATACTTTGTGATCCAAACCAAACAGATCAGAGCACTTGCAGTTTCATTCAAAAGAAACTCCGAAAAGAACAACAAAAGTGGTTTGATTTTTTTTTACAAACTAGTTGCAAAAGACTAACTGTGAGTCACAACATCCATCTGAGAAATGACATTTCCAAAATGTAGTATCTATTCAATGTAATACAGAAACAAGTTAGCATGGATTATGCGGAAATGCAAGGAACTGCAGATGGTGGTTTACAATAAAAGACAAAATGCTGGAGTAACTCAGTAGGTCAGGCAGCATCTCTGGACAACATGAATCATCCATGTTCTCCAGCTATTCTGCCTGACCCTCTGAGTTACTTCAGTAAAGTGTCTTTTTTAGTGTTGATTATAAATTCATAAGTTATAAGAGCAGAATTAGGCCAAACGGCCCATCAGGTCGACTCCGCCATTCAATCATGGCTGATCTATCTTTCCCTCTCAACTCCATTCTCCTGCCCTCACCCCATAACCCCTGACATCCTTACTTATCAAGAGTCAATGTGTGCCTTAAAAATACCCAAAGACTTGCCCCCCACAGCCGTCTGTGACAATGAATTCCAGAGATTCACCTTCCTCTGACTAAATAAATTACTCCTCATCTGCTTCCTAAAGGTGTGCCCTTTTATTCTGAGGCTATGGCCTCTGGTCCTAGACTCTCCCACTAGTGGAAACGTCCTCTCCGCATCAACTCTATCCAGGCCTTTCACTACTCGGTAAGTTTCAATTAGGACACCTTCCTAATCCTCATCCTTCCAAAGTATGTTCATGTTTATCCTTTTAGGTTTTTAGGTCAGAATGAAAGAAATTTCAATGAACCCATGACAGTTAATTCAGTGTGTGTTTCTATTGCTTCTATGTCCATTGTATAATGGGTTGATCACGTCTATATATAACACTTCAAACCTGCCTCACACAATGATCACTACAAACATAGGTTCATTGTTGTCATGTGTGATTCAATCCCTCTGTTTAGTGACTGGAACAATCTCATATTATTAGCCCTTTTTCAACCCTGGGACATTGTTGATGTCAATCTAATTTCATGTTACTCCATCCAATTCCAATTACCATTTTCCTTTTCTGCTTTGTGCGTGTGCTCTCTCTCCCCAGTATTTAGTTCTCATTTATTTCACTACAACTACTTTCGCTAATGCTCTAACCTTTCTTGGCATTCCTGAGTCACCATTGTTTCTCGCCGCTTTCCGCTGTGTTATCAGATTTTGAAAGGGTTTCTGTTCATCAATGCCAAATGATGTACTTTCTAAAAAAAATACCTATAACTGGGGACATTCTATTAAAGGAATGATTTATTTAGAGCTGCTCCCTGTTTATTGCCTTGCTGCTGCAATATATATATATATATTTAGTGGTTTTGGTTTAGATGTCACTGATCAGGATATTCAGAATAAGCCACTGACCCGATTCATCCCTTTGTATTTATTTGTATTCATAGGTTTTAATAGATTATTGAATTTGCTGAATGGTTTTGAATAATTGAAACATTCAGAGTGCTTTGGTTAAACCAGGAATTGTAACTTAACCACCTGCTTGGGTTTTTCTGAGGGAAGATGCTTTTGTGACATCCTTTGTCCATCCCATTTCAACATAAAATGTCTTGTATACATGCATGGAATAGTTGCAAGGGGTCCAAAAGGTTGCAGACCACCAGTTCCTTCCAGATAAAGCACTGCAGGCAAGGTCGTTGTATGGTGGTCAACAGTAAGCATGGGCAATTGATCACTGACCTGAAATGTGCTGTCAGCAGTGAGCGGGGTTGAATCGGCTCCAACTATTTAAACGATTGGTGTGAAATTGGGGATGGCACAGTGGTAGAGTTACTGTCTTAGAGCACCAGAGACCCAGGTTCGATCCTGACTATGGGTGCTGTCTGTGCACTGCTCCGTAGATTGTCACCTTGTCGTGGTGGAGAAGCTTGTGTGGTCCTGCGATCGATGCCTTCTGGAGCTATGCTTCTGGTAGGGTCACCCATGGCGGTGAGGTCGAGGGGGAGGTCCCTGACAAAGAACAATCCAACCAAGACCTCAACGGTGGAACAGGCGGAGGATGATGGCTGACTTTAGTGGAGCGTCACAACGACTGGGAAGGCGGATGAAGGCTGCAGCAGAAAAGGATCCCTGGTTGTCTTGGACTCCATGCCACTGGATCCTGACCCAGACCTGTCAAGGAACGTGTGGTGGCTGTCTGTGCACCAGTCTCCCCACGTTAATCAAAGTCTCGCACAGGCGTCCTAAGGGCAGTCATATTCGCTTCGAGTGACCGCCGATGGTGATGTCTGTACAGAGTTTGTATGTTGTCCCTGTGACCACGTGGGTTGTCTCTGTGGGTGCTCTGGTTTTCCACCACACTCTAAAGATGTGTAGGTTGATTGGCTTCGGTAAAATTTGTAAATTGTCCCTAATGTGCAGGATAGTACTAGTGTACGGAGTGATCGTTGGTCGATGCAGACTCGGTGGGCCGAAGGGCCTGTTTCCACGCCACATCTCTAAAGTATTGCAGCAAGAAAGGAACGGTGGACTCCCACCAAATGACAGTCCCCACCCTTGCTCCAAAGTCGAACTTACAATAGACAATAGACAATAGGTGCAGGAGGAGGCCATTCGGCCCTTCGAGCCAGCACCGCCATTCATTGTGATCATGGCTGATCATTCTCAATCAGTACCCCGTTCCTGCCTTCTCCCCATACCCCCTGACTCCGCTATCCTTAAGAGCACTATCCAGCTCTCTCTTGAATGCATTCAGAGAATTGGCCTCCACTGCCTTCTGAGGCAGAGAATTCCACAGATTCACAACTCTCTGACTGAAAAAGTTTTTCCTCATCTCAGTTCTAAATGGCCTACCCCTTAATCTCAAACTGTGGCCCCTTGTTCTGGACTCCCCCAACATTGGGAACATGCTTCCTGCCTCTAACATGTCCAACCCCTTAATAATCTTATACGTTTCGATAAGATCTCCTCTCATCCTTCTAAATTCCAGTGTATACAAGCCTAGTCGCTCCAGCCTTTCAACATATGATAGTCCCGCCATTCCGGGAATTAACCTAGTAAACCTACGCTGCACGCCCTCAACCTATTAACGACCAAACATTTACTGGGAAGGAGAGAGGTTTTTTTTTTTTTTCACCATGAAATAACATTCAGAGCAACAGCTGCAGTTCACTCAGATCTATCAGTGCAAATTAGCTCTAAAATCAACAAAAACAGCCTGCCCCTCAGGTGAGTGGGTCATCTTGCTCAATTTAAAATGATTCCCGACTGTTCTCTTCTGCAGCACACCTTCTCTCAGCATTTTGCATCTGCCTTGATCAGGGGGGTTTCAAAACCATTGTGGATTTACATGTAGGTGTTTCCCTTTTATCAAACTGTTTGCAACCAAGAAATCTCGTCAGGCATTCTGCAGCGCAGCTCTTGCAGGTGACTCAGCAAAACAACAGGTGCGAGACATAAATTATTTGCCAGCAGGGGTTAACATAATGTTTATATGCCAGGACTCAGTGGGAAATAGCAACGGGGCTCCATCCTGTAGTTCCGTGCAGATTTCCACATCTGCACACACCAAGCGGAGAAACATGGAACGTGATGGAGGTCAGATGGAGGTGGTCCTGATCTCTCGCTTTGCTCCTAGTTTCACCATGAAGTCCAGTTAAAGTTCCCTCATGGGTAGACCTGAGGAGATACTCATGAGGGGACTGTCTCTGGCTTCTGCAGATCAATCAATTAAGGATATGAATCCCATTCATTTGAATGGAAAAATCACCCTTTATAAAAGGCCAAATGAAGATGCATGGTTTGTGGTTTAAAAAAAATTTGATATTGATGTTTTAATTAAAAAAAGTTAGCAGGACTTTTAAATACTTATTTGTTTAAATATTTTTTCTTAAGCTACTTAGAAGCGCTGTGACTCTTTCTAAATGACCTTGCGCAGTGGGATGGCCATTAGGGGCACAGGCATAAGGCCATCGTCACTTATGGGCCAGTCCATCGTGTGCATCAATTGCATCAGTGCTGCCTGCAGAACTCTGGAAGCAATGTGCTCATTATGGGCGTAGCTGCAGATATCTGATGGTGAGCTCAAGTAAAAGCTTGGTTGAGTACAATTTGGTCCAATAAAGTTCATCCATGGCATCTTAATTACTTTTCACATCAAAACATTTTCTTGGCCCACTGTGAATTGCATTGACCTTTGAAAAGTGTCAGAAACACTAGCTTTAATATTGATAGAGTCGAGTTACATGGAAGTGACGATGATTCTCTGGACTGGAAACTCAATGCAGGATTGGGAGAATTGCAGGCTGCATTCCTTAGGCGTAAGTTAGTCTATGAACAAGATACACGATTCAGCAGATCTATTTCCGGCCAGCAGACGGTACAGTGGCACTGCTGGCTCAGCTGCTGTCTCACATTGGCAGCTTTCAATCCTGACCATGGATGCTGCCTGGGTGGTGTTTGCATGTTCTCACTGTGATTGCATGAGAGAGAGAATGAGAGAGAGAGAATGAGAGAACGAGAGAAAGAGGACGAGAGAGAGAGGACGAGAGAGAGAGGACGAGAGAGAGAGAGAGAGGAGAGAGAGAGAAACGGGAGAGAGAGAGAGAGAGAGAGAGAGAGAGAGAGAGAGAGAGAGAGAGAGAGAGAGAGAGAGAGAGAGAGAGAGAGAGAGAGAGAGATAGAGAGAGAGAGAGAGAACGTGAGAGAGAGAGGGAGAGAGAACGAGAGAGCGAATGAGAGAGAGAACGAGAGAATGAGAGAGAGAGAGGGATAGGGAGAGAGAGAGAACGAGAGAGAACGAGAGAGAGAACGAGAGAGAACGAGAGAGAGAACGAGAGAGAGAACGAGAGAGAGAACGAGAGAGAGAACGAGAGAGAGCAAGAGAGAGAACGAGAGAGAGAATGAGAGAAAGAACAAGAGAGAGAACGAGAGAGAGAATGAGAGAGAGAACGAGAGACAGAGAGAGAGGGAGACAGAGAACAAGAGAGAGAGAGAGAGAACGAGAGAGAGAGAACAAGAGAGAGAACGAGAGAGAGAGAATGAGAGAGAGAACGAGAGAGAGAGAATGAGAGAGAGAGAATGCCAGAGAGAGAACAAGAGAACGGGAGAATGGGAGAGAGAACAAGAGAACGGGAGAATGGGAGAGAGAACAAGAGAATGGGAGAATGGGAGAGAGAGAGAATGGGAGAACGGGAGAGAGAGAGAATGGGAGAACGGGAGAGAGAGAGAATGGGAGAACGGGGGAGAGAGAGAATGGGAGAACGGGGGAGAGAGAGAATGGGAGAACGGGGGGGGGAGGAGAGAGAGAGAGAGAGAGAGAGAGAGAGAGAGAGAGAGAGAGAGAGAGAGAGAGAGAGAGAGAGAGAGAGAGAGAGAGAGAGAGAGAGAGAGAGAGAGAGAGAGAGAGAGAGAGAGAGAGAGAGAGAGAGAGAGAGAGAGAGAGAGAGAGAGAGAGAGAGAGAGAGAGAGAATGGGAGAGAGAACGAGGGAACGAGAGAGAACGAGAGAGAGAGAACGAGAGAGAGAGAACGAGAGAGAGAACGAGAGAGAGAGAACAAGAGAGAGAGAGAACGAGAGAGAACGAGAGAGAATGAGAAAGAGAGAGAACGAGAGGGAGAGAGAACGAGAGGGAGAGAGAACGAGAGGGAGAGAGAGAACGAGAGAGAGAGGGAACGAGAGAGAGAGAGAACGAGAGAGCGAGAACAAGAGAGAGAGAACAAGAGAGAGAGAACGAGAGAGAGCGAGCATGAGCGAGTGAGAGCCGAGAGACAGATGGACACTCCACAAATACCGAGTGACAGATACTGAAAAAAGGTAATGCAGAGAGAAGGAGAGAGATGGAGGAGGAGAGATCATTTGACAATGTCAACAGTGGTGTGAATAATAATAAAGCAATAGAAATATTTGGGAGGGAGGAAGACAGACACTAGACCTAAAGTGACAGAGATAGAGGGAGGGGATATAAAAAGGGGAGAAAGAAAGAATGTGAGGGAGCGAGAGAGGGAGCGAGAGAGGGAGCGAGAGAGGGAGCGAGCATATGGGAACTAGCACATGTGTGAGGAAAGCAAACAGACACCTCAATAAAAATGTGAAAGCCCTGTGAGGAGGAACAAAAGCAGGGATACAAAATATATAGTAATGAGAGGGAGGTACAGGCATAAAGTGAACATCCAATGATTGTTCCAGACCTTAAGCAACAGGTAATAAACAATACAATCGTCTTCAGTAAAATACCAGAAGAAACATCAGAAAAACAATAACTACACAGCCCATCATGAAGTTGTACACAAATATTGGGTGATAAAACCTTGGTTTAAGAGAGAATTTTATTGGCTTATTGACAAGAGAGGAGTATAGGTGAAGTGTCGGAATGAAGTTATGGTACTTAGACTTCTAATGGCCAAGGTCCAGCAAGTGAAATGGATTGCAGAGATGCTAGGATTGCAAGGGATTACAGAAATAGGAAGGTGCAAGGTTACATAGGGATTTGAAATTAAGGATTTGAAATGTAAAGTTGATGTTTGAGCAGATGAGGTCAGTGGTCTGTGAAAGGATGGAGGTCATTGCAGGAGCAGATGAGGTCATTGCAGGAGTTGAGAAGAGCTTTAGGTGACCAATTCACAGAGTGTGCACAATGTGATGCAGGCCAATAATCTATTGGAATGATCAAACTACTTGTTAACAAAGGGATGGACGAGGGATTCAGGAGATGAGTGGAAGGCAGAGTTAGACACAATGAGAATACAAGACTGCAGGAAACAGCCTTCATAATAATGGAATGTCTGAAGAAGAGTCCCGATGTGAAACGTCACCCATCTTTTTTCTCTGGAGATGCTGCTTGACCCGTGGAGTTACTCCAGCAATTCTTGATCTTTGGTTTCAACCAGCATCTGCAGTTGCTTTCTATACAATAGACAGTAGACAATAGGTGCAGGTGTAGGCCATTCGGCCCTTCAAGCCAGTGCCACCATTCAATGTGATCATGGCTGATCATTCTCAATCAGTACCCCGTTCCTGCCTTCTCCCCATACCCCCTGACTCTGCTATCCTTAAGAGCTCTATCTAGCTCTCTCTTGAATACCTATCATCAGAACCCTTCCTTACATTTTTGTGCACGAACCCTTACCATTACAAGATGCAGCAGCTGGAAATGACTTCTCAAGGGCAAATATGATAGCCAATAAAAACCATTGTTCCATGAATGACTAAAACAAAACCCTCTACTTTGTAGTGGGACGCAAAGGAGCTTGGGCCTGCACTCTGCTTGAAAGAGGCCACTGTTACAGAAAGCAGAGGATGTAGTTGCTGGGCTGGACACACACACATCCTTTCCTCAAACCGTTTTAAATAATTGAAAATTTGAATTTATCATGCATTAACATAGACCTTTTATGATCAAGTGAAAAATAAACAGCGATGCCATTGCTCGCAGGTTTGCCAACTGATATATTCATTCAGTTCCTATCGCCCGATCACAATACCGATACAGATGGACGGAGTGTTCATTTCATGGTTCCATTTGCAGGATGATGTTACAATAAGTGAGTGCTCTGGCACGTGATACTCCGAGTCCCAGTTAATAATTAGTAGGCTCACAAGCAGCTGTCCAATGGGCCATCAGTGAACATGTCTTTGCCAAAATCAACTGACATGCCAGTAAATGATTACAACTACAGCTGTTCGTTCATTTTCGATGTGAAGAAATGCAGAATGCATTCACAATAAACTTGATGCAATATGTAGTTTCCTCCCATCATCTCTTCAATGATTTGACATAAATGAGAAGACTCGATGGCCACATCAGCTGCCAAGGATGAAGAAGCTTCTTCTTCGATTCTCCATGTGAAGCCCTGCATTTGGCAAAACCCAGTCCTGGATTTGCATTTTTTCCCCATAAAAGCTGCCACTAAATTACAATTAAAACACAAAGTACTATAACTCCAGGATAAGTGCTCAATGAAGAAAACCAAGCCCAAAGCCAAGGTATTATCGAACTAAATATACTGTATATAAATTTCAAGTGCAATAAGAATTTATATACAGATCACCGAGTCCAAGTAAGCTGCCTGGGGCATTTTATGCAATCAATATCATGCAGGTTTGGACTCGAGCTACAAACTCACAACAAGCATCACATCTTCTCACAGTGGGGTAATGGATAAAATCATGGAGATACACTTGTGGGAAGGAACTGCAAATGCGGGTTTATACCGCAGATAGACACAAAGTGCCGGAGTAACTTAGCGGGTCAGACAGCATCCCTGGAGAAAAAGGGTGGGTGACGTTCAGGGTTGGAACTCTTCTTCAAACTGAAAGTAGAGGGCTGGGGGAGTTGCCCCTCCCCCTCCGCTCTCCTACTTTCAGTCTGAAGAAGGGTTCCGACCTGAAACATCACCCATCCTTTCTCGCATGGAGATATATGTGCCTGGCAATTTCCTCATGATTTAATTGTGGAAAAGATCAAAGATAAACAAGTTCTGGTTGACATGTTATGCAAAGGGAGTCTTGTACATGAGAGCATTTGGTTTTGCCACGCAAATCAACCAATAATACTTCCAATTTTGTCCTGTGGAAATTCAACACAGACTGAGGAGTTTCATAAAGCAATATTGCTTTCCCCAGCCTTTCATTTTAAAAGTGTGAAGCTGAAACACAGATGAAATCTTGAACTCGGGTCCCATTTCGAGTCCACGTTCCCATTGACCAAATGCCTTCTGCATCATAATTTTTTTTTCCAATCCAACTCAAAGCATTTCAGAACATGGTTTATGTGACGCACATGTAGCATTGAGTTGGTGATTGGGAAAAGACAAGGATACAAGAACAGGCAATACTCCCTTCTGGGACCACTCCTGTCCAATTACCAACCCATTTGTCAGATTACAGAACAATTGATGACTTCCTGTAGTTCTTTTATAGAAGCTTTGACACATAGGCTTTTAGCAACTATGCGTTATTTTATTAAAGCTGGACAATTATTCAAGTCTTATTATGCCATCGAAGATTATTAAACTGTTACTCGGTGAAATTGAGGAATCTTATTTCCTTGGGAAGTACCAATGTAGAATTGTGCAAATTAGCTGTACCTTTGTTATTGCTGGTGGCTACAGTGTGGAAGGGTGCTCATACATTATGGCAAATGCCCATTGTAGCAGGGTGTCCATAACTGTCTCGAATTTGAAATTCCCCACTGCGAACTTCAATTAATAAACTGAATAAAAAGAGTTACGTAATTGAATTTCTAATGTGCCTTAAATATTAATTTTATTTTGAAGATTTGCTTGAACTGTGTTTTGTTATTCTTCACTCCTAGAAATACTCATGAACTTCAGGATAACTGGATATAGAGTCAGAGAGCACGGAAACTGGTCCTTCAGCCCAACTCATCCACGCTACCCAAGACGACCAGTTGGTTATTAACTGTTTAGGAAGTAACTGCTGATGCTGGTTCACACCAAAGATGGACACAAAATGCAGGAGTAACTCAGCAGGACAGGCAGCATTTCTGAGGAGAAGGAATGGGTGATATTTCGGGTCGAGACCCTTCTTCAGACAATGAGTCAGGGGAGAAGGACACTAGAGATATGGATGGGCAAGGTGTGAATACAACAGATCAATTCAGGCACCGATCAGCATCTGCTGTGATCTATCGTTTCATACCTTACCCTTCCATATCTCTCCTGTCCCTCTCCCCTGACTCTCAGTCTGAAGAAAGGTCTCAACCCGAAACGTCACCCAATCCTCCTCTCCAAGAGCTGCTGCCTGTCCCGCTGAGTAACTCCAGCATTTTGTGCTCATCTTTGGTTAATAGCTGTGATGGGAATTGTCTGATTGCAGCCTCTGACACGATCTTTTGGATTTTCTGCAGCATCGGTCTGAGGTAAATTATTAATAGTAGATGATTTCAATTAAAATCCATAAAACACTCTAAGCTGACACCGACTCCAAAAGAAAAATGCTAAGCTTGCTAAAAGGAGGATCAAAGTGATTGCACATATGTAAAGGAGATCGGCAAATGAAAGAAGCCTGTAGCCAAAGCTATCAAAGTGAATCTTAATATTCTCACCCTATAAAAGCCATCAAAGGAAAAAGACAAATTCCTCAAATATATGGTATTCTGTTGCATAACTTTACATCACATTCATCTCATCAGATCACAACCATATTCCATGTTAATGTAAAGCAGTCTCATCGGGATGTGACCAGCACTTTGGAGGTCTAGCTTCATGTCAATCACATTATTGATCACAAGCTTTTATTAACAATGCATGTAAAACCTAATAATCAGCAAAGTGACAATGTCGAAACGTTGATGATTCTGCATGATTCGGAGGTGACATTTGCCAAACAATCCCACACATTGAGGCCCCGATTCCCATCAAAACTAGCTTGCCGCACACGGGCAAAAACAGAGAACGTTTAAAGTACTCAGCAGATCAGTCAGCATCTGTAGAGAAATAGCATTAATCTTTCATATAGATGACCTTTCATTAGACCAATAACCTGAAAAATTAATGCTGTTTCACCTTTCACCATCACTGTCAGACCTTCTGTGCATTTCTAAACAGCTTTTTATTTCGGAATTCCAGCATGTGCAATCTTCTGCCTTTTTTAAATTTGCGGCCTGGTTAAATGTTCTGATTTATACTCAGCTGATGCCCGAATCTAAATTTAATTCAGGGAGGAAATTAACAAAATGTGGAGGCTGCTCTATAACTGGAATAAATACATCATAATATCCAATTTAAACCTGCTTTGGAAATACTAAGACATTAACCACATTTACCAGATGTGCTGCAGTCTGTGAAAACTTTGCTATTTGCCACTCGATTAAATAATGAATGATACACCAAATGAAGAAAATTAAACAAATCCTCCACTTTTCACGTTAGCAAAATGAGCAAGCGAAAAGAACATTTGGCAGCTCACCATTACGTTGTGAATGCTCATGTGGTATCATATTTTAACTTGCGTGCACATTCATTCCGCCGATTTAGAGCAAATGAACAAATATTAAATCTTGAATTCAATGCAAAGTGAGTACTTTGAACAAATGATTTCGGAATGCACGAGGCATTTAATTATAACATTGTAACATTTTAGGTTGATGGTAAATACAGATTTAAAACCCTTGTGAGATGGTGTTTTAATTCCCCAAACCTAATTTAAAGCCAATTCTGTGAGCGCACATGGAAATATTGTTTAATTCGTGCAAATAAAAACACACTATCTTCACCTTGGTATGTGCTTGCTGTGCAGTCTGCATAGCTCCAAACAAGAAAATAGGTCATTGCGAAAATGCAGTTATTTTTTCAGGTTAAAGTGGAGGAGAGTGAATTATTGGTTTTATTTTAGGTGTTGCAGTGGAATGATTTTAGATGGTATTGGATTGCCGATCTTTGTCCCAAAGGCGTATAGCTCCGATATTGCCATGCATCAATTTCATGGGGTAAAGGTAGGAACGGGGTACTGATTGTGAATGATCAGCCATGACCACATTGAATGGCGGTGGTGCCTCGAAGGGCCGAATGGCCTACTCCTGCACCTATTGTCCATTGTCAATGATCCATGAATTACCTTTAAACCTTTGCTTCCACATCACAAAACACATTGAAACATGTGGTTGCACATTCCCGTAAGATAGCAACACTGCAGACTATAAGCACTTAAGCAACAGCCCAACTGAGAAAGAGGGGATCTGTATACCTGAGGGGCTATCATGTCCTTCCACGGCCCTTTTATCATATCTCAGATTACTTTATAGCCACAGAAGTGTGGACATTGTTGCAGGCCATGTGATGGATAATTCATGAACGTCAAGCTTTTGCAAACAACAAAGTGAAAATGAACAGTTAGTCTGTTTCAGTAATGTTGATTGAACGATAAATATTGCCCAGGACATTGGACTTGGTTCATCTGCTCTTCTTCAAAACAAGGCCACATGAGACAACAGATGGTCCTTGGTTTTAACAGCCCATTTAAAAGATGAATCGCATCTGGGACACATGAGAAACTCTGCAAACCAATATTTCAACAAAATAAAATATCACTAACAAAACAAGGAACTGCAGAGGCTGGAATCTTGTGTAAAGTACAACATGTTGTAGTAATTCATTGGGCTAGGCAGCAGCTCTGGAGGACATGGATAGGCGACGTTTCAGGTTGAGACCTTTCTTCGGATTTCTCACACGGAACTATAAACTATTCCAAAAAGATGCACTGGAGCCGACTCATTCAATGAGAAACATCAAGTTAAACCTGTGTTCATTATTTGTTAAAAGGACAAAACACGTTTTGTGGAGAATGGAGGGGAGTATAGAAGTTTATGCTGCAGCAAGATGCACATTCAATTATTGTTTATCAAGCTCTCCAGCATATAACTTACTAATTTACAAATTAAAACTTTTTGAAGTTCAAATGAAAATAATGAATTGCACAACTGAAAAGGAAAGCTCCTTTTTGCAATATTTGCCTGAATTAAACAATTTTCTTCCTCAGTACTGGTCCTGGTTATAACATAGGTTAAGTTGTGGGCATTAACTACCAATGCAATACCATGCATATATGTGACAAAATGTTGATAACTTTGCTAGCTTACAGTGCATTCAGAAAGTATTCAGACCCCTTCACTTTTTCCACATTTTGTTAAGTTACAGCCTTATTTTAAAATTGATTAAATTCTTTTTTTTTAATCATCAATCTACACACAATACCCCAGAATGAAGAAGTGAATAACTGAAATATCACATTTACATGTATTCAGACCCTTTACTCAGCACTTTATTGAGGCACCTTTGGCAGCGATTACAGCCTCAAGTCTTTTGAGGTATGACAGTACAAGCTTGGCACACCTGTATTTGAGTTATTTCTCCCATTCTTTTCTGCAGATCCTCTCAAGCTCTGTCAGGTTGGATGGGAAGTGTCGATGTACAGCTATTTTCCAGAGATGTTCAGATTCAAGTCCGGGCTCTGGCTGGGCCACTCAAGGATATTCACAGACCTGTCACGAAGCCACTCCTGCGTTGTCTTGGCTGTGTGCCTAGGGTCATTGTCCTGTTGGAAGGTGAACCTCCTCCCCAGTCTGAGGTCCAGAATGCCCTGGAGCAGGTTTTCATCAAGGATGAGTACGTTCAGTATTTTAAGATACCATTTGGTTGACCTTATGGTATTAAAGCATAAAGTAACTCACAATTCATAAAGATGAATTTCAGTCTTTGTTTTCTTTTAACTTGTTTTGCATTTTATCACTGTTTCTTGTTTGCAATTGAACATGGATGATGTTAGACTGAGTTCTTCATTCAGTAGAAGATGCCACACATTGACAGTGATGGGAATCGAATAGCAAACATGCAATGGCCTTGATTACCATGGCCTTTCTGCGTTGGATTCAAAGACACGGGAATGGGAACTGAAACATAGAACAGTAGAGCACAAGATGGTCCCTTCGGCACTCAATGTCCATGCAGAACAGGATGCCAAGATAAACTAATCTAATCTGCCTGCTCATGATCCCAAAGACGTGCAAGTGTGTGGGTTGTGGCCTCTGTAAATTGCCTCTACTGTACAGAGAGCAGATGAGAGAAAGGGATAACACAGAACTAATGTGAATAGGTTATCAACGTTCAGCAAAGATTTGATGGGCCGAAGGGCCTATATCCCTACTGTATCTCCAAACAAAATCGATATGTTTCAATTCCCTGCATATTCATATGCCTAAGAGTATACCTATCTAATTGTATCTGCCTCCACCATCACACCTGGCAGTGATTTCCAGGCACACACCGCCCTCTCTATAAAAAACTTGCCCCACAACATCTCTGATAAACTTTGCCCCTTTACTTTAAAGCTTTGCTAATTATGAAAATTAAATACTTTGCTAATTTAAAGCAATGTAAAGCACAAAATTCCTCAAGATGAACTCCTTTTGAGCAATGATTCCTCTTTTTCCATATTCCCTATAAACACTCTCTGACTGAGATCTGGATCAGGCAGAATGTTCACCAGCTATACTTCCAAGATTGAAAAAGCTCAAAGGTTTGACTGTTTAATACTTTAGTATGACCTTTCAGCGCAGTGCGAATCTCTGCACTTGCATGCTGACCTACATAATGAACAGTGTAGGAAAGAACTGCAGATAGACACAAATCGCTGGAGTAACTCAGCAGGACAGGCAGCATCTCTGGAGAGATGGAAGTGCAAATGCTGGTTTACACTGAAGATAGACACAAAATGCTGGAGTAACTCAACATGTCAGGCAGTATCTCTGCAGAAAAGGAATATGTGACGTTTTGGACCATGACCCTTCTTCAGTCTGAAGAAGGGTATCAATCTGAAATGTCACCTATTCCTTTTCTCTAGAGATGCTGCCTGACCCATTGACTTACTCCAGCACTTTGTGTCGATCTTCCATATAATGAACTGTGCTTTGAGCTAAAATTTGAGGTCAGGAAAATATCGTATGCAACATTAACCCACAGTAAGGAACAGGCGTTTGCTACGTGTGCATCTGTTAATTTATTAATTACAGTAAAAAATCATAGTAATGCAAAGCCATTAGGTGACAGAAATAACACACGTGGGGAGCTGCAGGGAGCATTGGTGCCTTCACATCCTCGATTACATTGACCTTAACCTGACAACAGGCATCTCTCACAAAGTATCAGGTGCATGTACAGAAACAATTCCCTGCTGTGCTTGCTTATTTTCAATGAGAATTAATCTCACACTAGGTGGTTTCCTCTACATGCAAGAAGCCCAAGAGCCATTGAAAGCTCCAAGCATCCAGCGTGTCACAGCAAGTAAAAGCTACTATGAGGATCCTGAGCTGTTCATAACAGAAGTCTGTTGTGATATTGCAGGGACTACTTTGTTGTATCACAAGGACTACTTTGTTTGCCTGTGTAGTAATGTCCATATAAGAGAATGAGGTGATTAGGTGGCCACTCTGGTTCCAGGTGGCCACGGAATAAACAGCCTGGAGTTAAGCTCCAGCATGATAACTTTTTAAACATGTGTACTCGTGGTCCGTCCAGAGTCTCACCAAAGGTATAACAGATACCGGAACACGAAGTACAACAAAGTCCAAGTGTCTTGGCACTGTGATATACTCACTCCAATCAGTAAATGTGGTTTCCAAGTATATTGGTCTCTGTGGTGGAAAAATCTAATTTCAGGTCTAAAAATACTGCAAGTTGCTGATGATATGCTTCTTTGTCAGGTAACTTGTGGACGTTCAGACCAATATTACTCATCTTTGCAAGGGCAAACTAATGGATACATTTACATTGAGGAGACCATTGCCCTGGGGCCATGCGCAAGGAAATATTGAGCTGACAGATCAACTGAATTTTTTTGTGGAGTGTACAGCTCTTCTCAATAACAACAAAAACACTTTATCTGCATCTTCATATTGAATAAACATCTTTCTATTTATATTTATCCATAATGTCTTTCCAGAGCAGGAGCAATATGTGAGCGGAATCCAACCTTTTCAGCATCAATTAGTCGTGTACCTTTTCCAACATACCTCAACCAAAGATAGACACAAAATGCTGGAGTGACTCAGTGGGACAGGCAGCATCTCTGGAGAGAAGGAATGGTTCAAGTTTTGGGTGAGACACTTCTTCAGACTGAGAGTCAGGGGAGAGGGAAACTAGAGATATGGAAGGGTGCAAAAACAATGTAAGGTGCGAAACGAACAGATCAAAGCAGACAATGATCGAGGAAATGCACAACGGTACATTGTTGGCTGAGGGGAAAGTGACCCCAATGTATACGAACAGTAAAATTGATCAGGAGGACAGTGAAATTAATAGGATATTTAGGAGACAGAGAGAGAGGGAAAGCAAGGGCTACTTGAAGTTAGAGAAATCAATATTCATACTGCAGGGTACACATACCGCAAATAATCCTGTCTCCGCAAGACCTCCGGCATTCCAGATAAAACAGTCCAATTCTGTCCAACCTCTCCCTGTAGCTAATACCCAATGATCCAGACATCACTCTGTAAAATCTCCTCTGCACCCTTTCCAAAGCTTCTACATCCTTGCTATAATGGGACGTGCAGAACTGCATGCAATGCTCTAAATGCGGCTGACCCAAAGTCTTAAAAAGCTGCAACACGACTTCCTGACTCCGACACTCAATGCCCCGACCTATGAAAGCAAGCATGCCAAATGCCTTCTTTACCACTCTATCTAACGTTGCTACTTTGAATGAGTTATGGACATGGAGCTCGAGATCTCCCTGTACTACAATGCTGTTGAGGGTCATGCCATTAATTGTATATTTTCCCCTGACATTTGACCTCCCAAAGTGCAATACCTCACACGTGCTCAGATAAAACTAGCTCAGCCCACAAGTGAACAGTGCACATGTGTTCAATGAAATGTAGGATTCTTCCTTGTTTCCTGGTCAATATTTATACCACAGCTAACACCTAAACATGATGGAATATCTACACCATTGGTCAATCAGCTTCAGTATATATAGCAATAATTGCTTGCTTCCCAGTGTTCAAAACACATTCTGAGAGTGATATTTGGGTTACAGTAAACATCTAATGATGAATAGGTTTCAGAGTCCTCATGCACATTGACTGCATTAGTGGATCAGAGATGAAGTCAGCTTCATAGAAGGGCTTTAATATTTCTTAAGCAATTTCGGATGAAAAGTAAGTAATGTAAAGAGAGTTATCAGGTGGCTCGGTGCACCAAGGTCCAAATGTTTGAGTGAAATATTGGAAGAATGCGAACACTTTTACTCATCCTTGCATGGCTCCTGCCATCCCTGCATGCAGAAGAGAACATAGAACATCAGGGAAATACAGAAACCCATTTAGTAGTTACCAACTGCAGAGAGAGGGACCTGGAGATAGCAGTGCATCGGAATGTATGGCCAATGGGGACAGGGAGGTTTCACCTAACACAGTCACTTATGACAAAATTGAATCCAATTGAGCAGCAATGCACATGATACTGAGCCAAACAAAGAAAGCCAGCAGGTAGTTATAATATGTTAATTGTAAAAGCTTTAAACTTAAAACTTTTTATTACACAAAGTGTGGTGGGTGTATGGAACAAAATGCCGAGGAGGTAGTTGAGGCAGGTAGTATCGTAACATTTAGGAAGCATTTAGATAGGGACATGGATAGGATGGGTTTAGAGGGATATGGGCCAAACACAGGCCAATGGGACTAGTGTAGATGGGGCATGTTGGTCAGCATGGGCAAGTTGGGCGGAAGGGTGAATAACAAACAAGATACTTCTGGAGTGGCTGAAAAGAAAATTAGTTTAGTTTAGTTTATTGTCACGTGCACCGAGGTACAGTGAAATAGCTTTTTTGTTGTGCGCTAACCAGTCAGCGGAAAGACTATACATGATTATAATCGAGCCGTCCACCATGTACCGATACAGGATACAAGGAATAACGTATAGTGCAAGATAAAGTCCAATTAAAGATAGTCCGAGGGTCTCAAATGAGGTAGATGGTGGCTCAGGACTGCTCCCCAGTTGTTGATAGTTGACAGCTGGGAAGAAACTGTCCCTGAATCTGGAGGTATGCGCTTTCACACTTCTGTACCTCTTGACATCTCGGAGAGAAATGTCAAGGTTACAACTTGAGCATGGACTGTTTGCCATTCCAAGTATTTGGGATGCTTTGTCCATGAAAATCATGGCCATCAACACACAATGAACATCAAATGTAGAAGCACGCAGGCCTCCAATGAGTATTGTGTTCAATTTTAGTCACCCTGTTATAGAAAAGATACAATTAAGCTGGAGGGAGTGCAGGGGAGATTTACGAGGATGCTGCCAGGACTCAAGGGCCTGAGCAATGGAGAGCAATTAGGCAGTCTGGTAAATCTTGCCTTTTTTTTCACAGGTTGTGTGGGAAGGATAGTACAGTTTAGCTTGTATCAAGCATTTTATACCTAGAACATTTATTTTACAAATGTTCTGAACTTAAAAGCCCACGGCACTGCAGTAAACATTATTTGGCAACACTGCTTGAGAGAAAGTGCTTGATGCACTTATATAATCGACTCCACCAAGTTACTTGACAAAATACGTATTCTATTCCAGTCAGCATGAAAACACAAAGTCAGCAACTCCAAAACCTTTGTTCTTTTGCTGCAATGATGCACTATTATATTTACCTCATATTTAAAATATTGATTTATTTTGAAATAGTGCAGTCGCTAACTCCTGTTTTCCTGACCTCATTCGTTGGAATTTTGAGCCACACTGATGAGCAGCTCAATGCCTTTATCTGTTGAGAAAGGTTTGCTGCCAGTCTTGATGGCGCGCATGACGCCAACATGCAGAGCGAGTACAAAGAAAGTAATTGAGTTGTGTCCTGAAGGATAATCAGTGGAGTATCATCAGAATAATAAGGGCAATGACCGGGTTGGAGATAAATGGCACCAGTTGTGATGTTTTGTCGGGACCACATTCATCAGTAATTCTGGTGAATGCTCAATGTTTCCAAACTAGCTCAATCAAGCAGTGGGATCATTGGTTCCATGCTGATATATTGCGTCAAATTCATACAGGTAACAGCATTTTACTCATTGGGCCTAATTTTTTTACAAGTATTAATGCTCGGTTCAAATACCTCTGAAACTTCCCCAGAATGTTTTTTACTATTTCCATGCATAACCTGCTGTTATCTAAAATGTGAAAATTGAAATTAAGTTGCAGAAACGTCAGTCGTCAAAAGCAGTAAACACACAAAGTGGACTATCCCTAACTCCTCTTTCTCCTTTCTTGATCTGTTCCTGTCACAGGGGACTGTGATCTACTCCACACCCACCAACTCCCACAGTTATCTGGACTTCCTCCCACCCTGCCTCATCAACCGAGCCATGCCCTGCTCCCAATTTCTCAGTCTCCACGGCATCCGCTCCCAAGATAAGGCTTTGTGTACAGTTTTGGTCTCCTAATTTGAGGAAGGACATCCTTGTAGTTGAAGCAGTGCAGTGTAGGTTCATGAGCTTGATCCCTGGGATGGCGGGACTGTCATATGAGGAAAGATTGAAAAGACGAGGCTTGTATTCACTGGAGTTTAGAAGGATGAGAGGGGATCTTATAGAAACATATAAAATTATAAAAGGACTGGACAAGCTAGATGCAGGAAAAATGTTCCCAATGTTGGGCGAGTCAAGAACCAGGGGCCACAGTCTTAGAATAAAGGGGAGGCCATTTAAAACTGAGGTGAGAAGGTACTTTTTTACACCCAGAGAGTTGTGAATTTGTGGAATTCTCTGCCACAGAGGGCAGTGGAGGCCAAATCACTGGATGGATTTAAGGGAGAGTTAGGTAGAGCTCTAGGGGCGAGTGGAATCAAGGGATATGAGGAGAAGGCAGGCATGGGTTATTGATTGTGGACGATCAGCCATGATCACAATGAATGGCGGTGCGGGCTCGGACCAAATGGCCTCCTCCTGCACCTATTTTCTATGTTTCTATATTTCCCTTCTTGGACATCCGAGGTGTCCTCTTTCTTTCGTAAACGTGATTTTCTCCCTGCCGTCATGGATGGATATCTCGCCTGTCTCCTCTATGTACAATAGTTCAGCTCTTGCCACCCCCCCCCCCATCCCAACCCCCCAGACTGAAGAATAGAGTTCCCCTGGTCCATACCTTTCACCCCAGTAACCTCTGCATCTAACATATCATTCTCCAAAATTTATGCTATCTTCAACAGGATCCCTCCACATATTCCCATCCCATCCTGCTTTCTGCAAACACTGCTCCCTCCACAAACTCCTTGGTTCACTCATTGCTTCCCAGCCAAACACCTCCCCAGGTACTTTCCCCTGCAACTGCAGAAGATGCAACACTTGGCCCATTGCCTCCTCCCTCATGTCCACCCAGGTTCCCCAGCCAACCCTCCAGGTAAGACAGAGGTTCATATGCACGTCCTCTGACCTCGCCTGTTGCATTCGGTGCTCCCGAGGTTGCATCCTTTAAATTGGTGAGACCAAGTGTAGACTAGATGACCATGTTGCTGAACACTTGTGCTCAGTCTGCCGAAGCCTGCTGACCATTTAAAATCCACTTCTCAAAGGAATTAGTTCACCTTCTCTTAATGTCCCCCTATGCTCTTGGCAGTTGCTTGCGGTGACGCTCCCCACTCTCGGCGATGTGAGTTCCATTGAGGCTATACACTAGTTATATCTTACACACGAGGGGCAATTTACAGAAACCAAGTAATCTACAAACTTGCATGTCTTTGGAATGTGAGAGGAAACTAGAGCATCCAAAGGAAAGTCTCCAAACTCTGCATTTTAGGCCATATCAGCAATTGAACTAGAGGGAGAAATATAGGATTGAGTAGCAAGCCAGAATATAACGTATCATTTAAAGTACACATCGAAAAGATATACCTCTCTTACACATCCCCTCTCTTTAACTCTCCATCTGCACATGTCTTGTTGCTCTCTGATTTCCCCTATAAGTAGTAGACATTGCACCTTCATTATTATTTTCCACAGACATTTTTCATCCAAATAGTTTTTCCTGGGATCACAGTTTAAGAATAAAGGGTGGGCCATTTAGGACTGAGATGAGGAAAAGCTTTTTCACCCAGAGAGTTGTGAATCTGTGGAATTCTCTGCCACAGAAGGCAGTGGAGGCCAATTCACTGGATGTTTTTAAGAAAGAGTTAAATTTAGCTCTTAGGGCTAATGGAGTCAAGGGATGTGGGGAAAAAGCAGGAACGGGGTACTGAATTTGGATGATCAACCATGATCATATTGAATGGCGGTGCTGGCTCAAAGGGCCGAATGGCCTATTTCTGCACCTATTTTCTACGTTTCTATGTTTAATAATTGGCTCAGGTATCCAAGTCATCACTCTGATTATCCCCACTGTCAAATTTCTGGATTTTGATGGATGAAGAAAGGGTTATAGGACTGAGTCTTACACCTCCAATCATGCTTAATAAGTGTTAACTTTGACATCTGATATATATAGTAACATGAGAAGTCATCTCACAATAGTTCCTCATAGTCATTGGCTATATTTGAAAACAAGAGTAGCTGGAGCCAAGAATCCTGTGCATGGTCTGTGAAATGATGTTTGTGTTTTAAAATTGTCCACTCAGTTGCTGGCAGTGCAGGCAAATAACAATAAAGGCAAATGACATTGGTAAACAGTATAATTAACAACTCACTTCCTTTGTACATCTGGCATTTAAAAAATAAATTCAGGGAAAACTGAGAATGAGTTTTTAATTTCATTACAACATAAAATTAGATACATTCCGAGGAATTAAATGGGAAACAAAAGTAGTATTCAGTGGAGGTGGAAAAAAAGCGACAAGGGAAAATTAAAAATAAATAAAATCTTCATAAGCAGAATTAGGCCATTTGGCCCATCGAGTCTACTCTGCCATTCAATCACGGCTGATCTATCTTTCCCTCTCAACCCCATTCTCATGCCTTCTCTCCGTAACCCCTGACACCTTGCATTCATGTGCAATTATCTCATATCTAACCTCGAGCAGAACAAAATGTAACACTGCAAATCCCACTACAACTTAATTTTCACACGTCAGCACCACCCGTGACTTTGTGGCAATTTAAAAGTAATATGCAACTACTAGAAAATCACTTGGAGGTTAAGCAGAAGATGACATTGTTATGAGCCCAAACAGTACAAATAACCATATTTCAAATGACTGAAGATCTAATTTGAGAAAGTATAAATTATTTTGAGTTGCTTTGTGAGCTTCTTAAACTAAAACTTAAAACAAATTCTTAATTCTTCAAAGAGTACTTTCAATGCCCTGGCACATATTTTTGAAATTTCACTGTAAACTTGCAAACGAGCAGAATTCTCCAGAGCTCTCAATGTTGATTAATTGTCCCTGAGAGATGGGTACTTGTCCAGCTGGAAAAAGTCCTGTTTCCCTGACGATCAGTCTTTATTAGACCACGACAATGGATCACAGAAATTTGTGCTTTGATAAACGCAAACCAAATTTAAAGTTCGGTGAATTGTTGGACTAATTATGGCATTTGCAGTCAAAGTTTTCCAGGCAAAAACCACACAATTCTGCAAAAATTCCAGAACACTTCACTTCAACTCAGAGACATTTGTAGTATTCTGGTTCCTAAATTATTGATGTGTAAAAACCAGAAAGGAAAATCAATATCTAACTCATTAGACGAATGCTACAATTCACACTCCCTCAAAATTTAAAATACTTTAAACCTATGCGATAAAAAAACATTTTCTGAATATTAACAGGCTGAAAATGCTTTTGAAGCAGTTTCGCAAAACGTTTACGGGATTGGTTTCTGGAATGGGCAGGTTGTCCAACGAGGAATGTTAGATGAGCAAAATTGCATCCACCAGAATTTGGAAGAGTGACTGAGCTAAAATTGATAAGATCTTGACAGAGTGGACGTGAAAAGGTTGGTTTTTTTTCCCCCTGTGGGAGAATCTGAATCTTTTGACTCTTTTGTCTCTTCCACAAAAGGCTGGTAAAAGCAGAATCTTTTAATATTTTTACGGCAGAGGTACACAGATTCTTGATAAACAAAGAACATTCAGGTTAACATGAGTACACAAGAATATGGAGCTGCGATCTGTCACAACCTTAATCAATGGGAGAACAGGCTCATGGAGCTAAACTGGCTCTAAATCATATGATGATATGTTTGCTTCCCATCCAGGGAAGTTCTCCAACTTAATTGTGATTTAACCTGAGGGGTAATTTATTTCACAGAGAATGTGATGGGTATATGGAATGAACTACCAGAGGAGGTAGTTGACGCAGGTACAATGCAGCTTTTAAAAAACATTTGGACAAGTACATAGATAGGATAGGTTAGGAAGGATGTAGGCCAAACACAGCCAGGTGGGACATGTAGAAGGGGCATGTTGGTTAGCGTGGGCAAGTTGGGCCGAAGGAGAAAGTTTAGCACACAAGAAATGTTGATCAATGTATACTCTCCAAGAAATTGATGGTTTAAAAGAGTAAACCTCAATATGCAAACAATACCACAGTATTGAGACTTGGACAAAGTGCTCAACAGTAGAACTACATTGTACATCTTCACCTTTCCTGAAATGCTGAAAAATCAATCCAATATTGTCAGTGCCCACGATCAAACAGAAAACAGGGTCTGCCTGCATGACAGCATTGGAAGAGACCAAGTCAAGTCCAATACAGGCCTGGTGGAAATTAGTAAGGAATTTTGGGATCCACATTATTTCAGCGAGAAATGTACAGTCTGGTGAAAGATTTTTTTTTTTTTTTAAATTCTTTAATTTAATTAATTACAGTGCATATAACAACAACAGTAAACCCCATCCCTCCCCTTCCCTACATAATCATGAAAACAAACAAACAAAAACAAACAAATAAATAAATAAAAATAAAATTTAAAAAAAACATAACTACAATGTGACAAAAAAGACAAAAGCACAAAAACATGAGGCAAGGTAATTTTCATAAGTCAAATATTTCAGTATTTTCACTGCTGGATTCAAAGAAGGTACAAAAGCATGTGGCATTGAGGGGATAGTTTTACTTGTCCTTAATATGCTGCAGCACTGGGTTCCATATGTTGAAGAACTTTTGAGGGTTGCCAGACAATTCATATCTCGACCTCTCTGGTGAAAGATAATGGAGAACTTGAGAAGGTCTGAATGAAGCAAAATTGGGCTTTAAAACGTCAATATTCAGGTTCAAAGCTGAGAGGTGGGTGCTCAATTGTTTTGATCAATGTTCTATTTTCTCATCCTGTTCTCTATTCCATCTGAACATATTATAACCACCCCCTGGCCCTTTATAAAATGCTAGTCTAAGCTTCAAAGGTTTTAATATGAAACATAGCCGAAGCTTTGATGTCCTCTATTTCTAAAAATAATATGCACCACTAGGATATGACAGAAAAGAAATAAATATATCAAACTTTTTTTTCAAAAAGAAAACTTCTGGAAACACCTTGCAGAGAACAGAAGACTATCATAATATTTGGTCAGTAATGGTCGCAACTCGTGAAGAATTACACCCTAAGCAATAATCTCTTTCAGATGCAAATTATTCTGGTGAATTTCCAGTGAGGACAAGATGTGAGAGAGGACATGGAAACAGAACTTTCAACCCCACAGATCTAGACAATTAATCATCGTTGGCTCCTCAGACGTCTGAAGAAGGGTCTCGACCTGAAACGTCACCCATTCCTTCTCTCCTGAGATGCTGCCTGACCTGCTGAGTTACTCCAGCATTTTGTGAAATAAATACTGTATATCATGATGTCGTAACGATTCTAACAATGATATTTAAACCAATTATCGCTTAATGATCTTATTTTGGTAAATCCTTCAAATGGCCTGTTTAAAGAAATATATTTACTTAGTTTTTTCACCAATTGCAAGATGTAAGAAGTGACAATTTCCCACAGATGACAATGTCCAGATAAAAGCTACATCTTGCCAAATGTCATGTCTCTCTTTAGACTTGACTTGACCTTAATTTATGTTCATCTGGTCTATGTGCCAATAATTGTAAACTGTTCAGTAATGCAATGTTAAAATGATAGAAACATGATCATAAGGAAAGTTGTGTAGGAAAAAATACTTCAGAGGTAAAAGAACCATTAGGAGGCAGTGATCACAACATGATAAGTTTTACTCTGCAAATGGAAAGGCAGAAGGGAAAATCGGAAGTGTCGGTATTACAGTATAGCAAAGGGGATTACAGAGGCATGAGGCAGGAGCTGGCCAAAATTGATTGGAATGAGGCCCTAGCAGGGAAGACGGTAGAACAGCAATGGCAGGTATTCCTGGGAATAATGCAGAGGTTGCAGGATCAATTTATTCCAAAGAGGTGGAAAGACTCTAAGGGGAGTAAGAGACACCTGTGGCTGACAAGGGAAGTCAGGGACAGCATAAAAATTAAGGAGAGGAAGTATAACATAGCAAAGAAGAGTGGGAAGACAGAGGATTGGGACTCTTTTAAAGAGCAACAAAAGTTAACTAAAAAGGCAATACGGGGAGAAAAGATGAGGTACGAGGGTAAACTAGCCAATAATATAAAGGAGGATAGCAAAAGTTTTTTTAGGTACGTGAAGAGGAAAAAAATAGTCAAGGCAAATGTGGGTCCCTTGAAGACAGAAGCAGGGGAATTTATTATGGGGAACAAAGAAATGGCAGACGAGTTAAACCGTTACTTTGGATCTGTCTTCACTGAGGAAGATACACACAATCTCCCAAATGTTCTAGGGGCCGGAGAACCTAGGGTGATGGAGGAACTGAAGGAAATCCACATTAGGCAGGAAATGGTGTTGGGTAGACTGATGGGACTGAAGGCTGATAAATCCCCAGGGCCTGATGGTCTGCATCCCAGAGTACTTAAGGAGGTGGCTCTAGAAATAGTGGAAGCATTGGAGATCATTTTTCAATGTTCTATAGATTCAGGATCAGTTCCTGTGGATTGGAGGATAGCAAATGTTATCCCACTTTTTAAGAAAGGAGGGAGAGAGAAAACGGGTAATTATAGACCAGTTAGTCTGACATCAGTGGTGGGGAAGATGCTGGAGTCAATTATAAAAGACGAAATTGCTGAGCATTTGGATAGCAGTAACGGGATCATTCCGAGTCAGCATGGATTTACGAAGGGGAAATCATGCTTGACAAATCTACTGGAATTTTTTGAGGATGTAACTAGGAAAATTGACAAGGGAGAGTCAGTGGATGTGGTGTACCTCGACTTTCAGAAAGCCTTCGACAAGGTCCCACATAGGAGATTAGTGGGCAAAATTAGGGCACATGGTATTGGGGGTAGGGTACTGACATGGATAGAAAATTGGTTGACAGACAGAAAGCAAAGAGTGGGGATAAATGGGTCCCTTTCGGAATGGCAGGCAGTGACCAGTGGGGTACCGCAAGGTTCGGTGCTGGGACCCCAGCTATTCACGATATACATTAATGACTTAGACGAAGGGATTAAAAGTACCATTAGCAAATTTGCAGATGATACTAAGTTGGGGGGTAGTGTGAATTGTGAGGAAGATGCAATAAGGCTGCAGGGTGACTTGGACAGGTTGTGTGAGTGGGCGGATACATGGCAGATGCAGTTTAATGTAGATAAGTGTGAGATTATTCACTTTGGAAGTAAGAATAGAAAGGCAGATTATTATCTGAATGGTGTCAAGTTAGGAGGAGGGGGAGTTCAACGAGATCTGGGTGTCCTAGTGCATCAGTCAATGAAAGGAAGCATGCAGGTTCAGCAGGCAGTGAAGAAAGCCAATGGAATGTTGGCCTTCGTAACAAGAGGAGTTGAGTATAGGAGCAAAGAGGTCCTTCTACAGTTGTACCGGGCCCTGGTGAGACCGCACCTGGAGTACTGTGTGCAGTTTTGGTCTCCAAATTTGAGGAAGGATATTCTTGCTATGGAGGGCGTGCAGCGTAGGTTCACTAGGTTAATTCCCGGAATGGCGGGACTGTCGTATGTTGAAAGGCTGGAGCGATTGGGCTTGTATACACTGGAATTTAGAAGGATGAGGGGGGATCTTATTGAAACATATAAGATAATTAGGGGATTGGACACATTAGAGGCAGATAACATGTTCCCAATGTTGGGGGAGTCCAGAACAAGGGGCCACAGTTTGAGAATAAGGGGTAGGCCATTTAGAACGGAGATGAGGAAGAACTTTTTCAGTCAGAGGGTGGTGAAGGTGTGGAATTCTCTGCCTCAGAAGGCAGTGGAGGCCAGTTCGTTGGATGCTTTCAAGAGAGAGCTGGATAGAGCTCTTAAGGATAGCGGAGTGAGGGGGTATGGGGAGAAGGCAGGAACGGGGTACTGATTGAGAGTGATCAGCCATGATCGCATTGAATGGCGGTGCTGGCTCGAAGGGCTGAATGGCCTACTCCTGCACCTATTGTCTATTGTCTATTGTCTATTGTCAGATGCTGGTTTAAATCGAAGGTAGAACAAAATGTTGGAGTAATTCAGCAGGTCAGGCAGCATCTCTGGAGAGAAGGAATGGGTGACGTTTCGGGTCGAGACCCTTCATTTCATTACTAGCGACATGAATACTGAATGTTCATGACCACTGAAAAGCACAAGGCATTTCAAAGAGTGGGCCGCAATGTGTGTACCATAATAAGGCTCTTCATAAACTAATATAACTTCTCCATCAGCCAGCAAAATAAACCCGAATGTCTTTACAAACGCAGGGCCCACGAGCAGAATCCTACTGCCTATTTGAATTTCACAATACGCATATTTTCCCTGATGCGTACAAACAAATGCCAAGATCGCCTTCACATCATATTACATTTCAATATATTAATGAGTATGGAATTATGAACTGCACTGCAAAGCTGCTCCACACAACATTGGAAATATTTCAGTGCATGATAAAATGTTTGCATCAATCATGTCAAACCGCAAAACCTTTGGATTACAGGACATCATATCTGGGGGAATCAAGCATCCCAGTACAAGACCTTGCAACCAACAATTACCTCGTTGAGTAAATGTATGTGAACGTCAATGTATCTGCTAACTTTGATTGGGGAACAAGTATCTGGAATTTCTTCTCCAAGCCCTGCAAGTTCCATTGTTTGCACAACATAATCAGCAAGTGCCATGAAAGCAAAGAAAACATTGTTGAAATAACACCAGTTGTATTCCATCCTTGTTGCATCTGGGGTGGGGGAGGCAAGCACATAACTGTGGTAAACAGGGGAGATAAGGATGAACGACCCATCCATGACAACAGGGGGGGGGGGGGGGGGGGACCATGTTCACTAAAGAAAGAGGATATTTCACAAGTCTTAGAATGGAAAGCCTTGTCTTGGCAGCGGGTATGGCAGAGATGAAGAAATTGAGAGTAAGAAATAATACGATTTACAGAACAAGAGGATATCTCGGATGTCTGGTACTGGAGAAAGAGGGCATCCTGGATGTCAGAGAGCTTCTGCAGAAATCTCAGTCATCGCAGATATCTAAATTTTACAGAGTTATACTCAATTACCACTGTGATTCATGCCAACCCCACAATGCCGTCAGGACAAGAGGCCTTCACGGTCGGGTGATAAACCCTGCAGTTACAAACTGGGACTTGAAAATGGCGCCAAAATGGCGACTTTGTATATTGTCTCAGTGTACTATTACAATACACTTGTACTTTACCCGAGATGCTTATCTAAGATTTATCCAAGTGCTTATATATAGTGATACTTGTACTGATCTGTATACAAAAACGAACTTCACTCTACCTCGGTACATGTGATAAATAAAGTACCATTGCAAAAGGATTTTAAAAATTCTATATTATTAAATTCTATATATGCGGTGCTGGCTCGAAGGGCCAAATGGCCTCCTCCTGCACCTATTTTCTATGTTTATTTTCTATATATTTAATGATCATGAGGTTATGCTTCCAAGAAAATAAAAGGCCAAGATTACTTGGTCCATAATGTCACAATTTACTGATAAATTAAAAGTTATGGGAAATGACAATGATGTTTGCTCATTTGTGCAAGTTTCTGAAATTATATGCTTACCGATCACAAAATACAATATTGTATGGGCACCAGAATAAATAATTTATTCATGTACTTGTTTGTGGTTTGATTTACAATTTGGTATTGGTTCAAAATGTTTCATCTTTGAAGTAGAAATCGGAAAAATGCTGACTGCAAAACTTATTCCAAAACTTATGAATTTTTAAAGATTTCAGAAGATTTGCAAACTCAAGATCCATACTTGCATGGATCAAAGCTTTGATTGACAAAATGGTAAGAAATTATATCAGTCAGTCCAGCTCTGAGTGGCAGATATTAAAAGTTCAGCTATTAACTATCTTCTATATGAAATATAAAAGACAAAAACTGTTTATTTTAAGAATAAATTATAACTTTTCTATAACGAATTGATGGAATTCAAACTGAAAAATTGAAGGCAATTATTGACAATTGAAGGCAATTGACAGTATGAAGAAGGGTCTTGACCTGAAACATCACCCATTCCTTCTATCCAGATATACTGGCTGTTCCGCTGAGTTACTCCAGCATTTTGTGTCTATCTTCGGTGTAAACCAGTATCTGCAGTTCCTTCCTACACATAATTGAAGGGAATAACTTGCAACTTGTGCACAAAATATGACCGTGCCTTAGAAATTCATTAAAAAAATAATTTCCATGTAATTTCTAAATCATTATCACAATACCAATAAAATATTGTGGCTCAAAGAAAATAAGGAAGCAAATACTCCTTTATCACAAACAGATTTAATCACAACAATACTGATTCATAGAACTATTTATGAAACAATATCAATTATGACTAATCACTTTATCACCTAGGTTAAAATTAGCAGAGGTTCCCAGAGAATCCAGTACAAAATCCTCCTCATGACCTACAAAGCCCTCCATAACCTGGCCCCATCCTACCTGACTGACCTCCTCCACAGGCACACTCCCACCTGCACCCTCCGCTCTGCTGCTGCCAATCTCCTATCCCCCCCCATCCGGACCAAACTCAGATCCTGGGGGGACAGGGCTTTCTCCATCGCTGCTCCCACCCTATGGAACTCACTACCCCAAACCGTCAGAGACTCCTCCTCACTCACCACATTCAAAACATCACTGAAGTCTCACCTGTTCAGTACTGCCTTCAACCACTGAAGGCCACCTCACCTTCTGTCTCCTTTCTCTGTTCGTTTATTTATTTATCTATTTATTCACTTCCCTATGTTCTTTAAATCCCTGTAAAGCGTCTTTGAGTGTATGAAAAGCGCTATATAAATGTAATGCATTATTATTATTATTATTATCCACTACTAGTGCCTTGTTAATTATTCAGTTTGAACAACGTGCGCAATGCATTCAGTGCAAAAGATTTTGGGGCCAGTATACTTTCTATCCTGAGCTTTAGATAAGCCTGACAGATGGGTTATCCACCTGATATGTAGCTGAACATGAACCTAGAGAATAGATTCATATCATTTCAATTTTATTTCTATTCCTCTTAAAATACAAGAATATATACTGTAGGAGATGAAGTATGGTGTTTGAGCTTAGTGTGGCATCCAATAACATCATGGCTGGTCTGATCTTGGGCCTCACATCCAGTTTTACGTACCATCCCCATAATTCTTAATTCTCAAAAATACTTTAATCTCAAAAAATCCTTTACATGTAATAATTCCGCTTCATAACAACTTTTTTTTGCGGTAAAGATTTGCAACCCTTTCAGGGAGGAAATTCTTCTTCTTGTGAGATTGAAATGGCTGATCCCTAATCCGAATTCCATGGCCTCTAATTCCAAATTCCCCCACCAAAACAAACATTCTTTGAGCAACAACCCTATCCAGCCCCTTCACAATCCGCGATATCCGATTCATACATCCAATTCTTCTGAACTTCAGGGAGTATAAACCCAATCTGCTTAACTTTTTCCCTTTTCTCGGAAGATAAACCCTTCATACATCAAATCAATCCAGTTATCCTTCTCTGCATTCCTCAGACGCAAATTATATCCTTCCTTTCAGTTGCAAACACATCAATGACACTGAACACTTGCAGCAAGGCTTCCCTACGTTGGTAATAAAAACAGAAAATGTAATGAACACTCAGCAGGTCACAAAATGCTGGAGTAACTCAGCGGGTCAGGCAGAATCTCAGGAGAGAAGGAATGGGTGACATTTTGGGTCACCCATTCCTTCTCTCCTGAGATGCTGCCTGACCCGCTGAGTTACTCCAGCATTTTGTGATACCTTCGATTTGTACCACCATCTGCTGTTATTTTCCTACTCAGCAGGTCACAGACTATTTGTGAAAAAGGGAACAAAGTTATTATTTCAAGATTGAGATTCTTTGACAGAGAATAATTGATGTACTTCATAATCACAAGTGAAATGTTATGCCAGTACCTATACGAAGATGTGTCTGTCAAAAATATTAATTGTGTGGTGAACATGCAGACAAGAAGTATTACACATGGTGTGAGAAGCCTGTAAGCACTGTATCATCTTAGGCCACACAAAGTTTAACAGGATTAGTTTCAATTACTTCTCATTCATTTAACCTCTCAGCCGGATTAACCTGCTAAATTGCAGGTGACGCTCAGAGAGGGCAGACTGGAGAGTTTGTCCAATCCAGTAGAGCTCAAAAGCGAGGAAGATGGAATCACTGGAAAGGTATTATACTATGGGCATCCCAATAGAAAGCAGGAGATGGAGGAACAGATATATAAACACACCATGGAAAGATGCAAAGGCATGTCTTTCATGGCTTTCAACACAAGCATTATAATTGACATTCACTACCTTAAACTGAACAATGATTTCCAGATCTCATGGCTAAATTGATGTGTGGGGTGGGGGGGGGAGGGGAAGGGGGAGGGGGGTGATGTGAATGGAAGCAAAGAGTTCTGATGCATCAGCTTTAATCAAGTTAAGTTTACATTAGTTATTTTAACCAATACTCCTTTTAATTAAATCAATTGGTTTGAATACTGATTTTAGATAGATACTGATATCAAATATTGATAATTGGTAATAGAATCAACAAAGACAAAACTAAATCCACACTTGGGAACGTAACTGTTTTATTTATCTCTCAGTTGTAATTAAGACACTAGAAAGGGTATGATTTAATTCTATTTTTAATTCTTGAACTTTTCCATCTCTAATAGCTCAAGGAAATGGAATAGTTAGAATTCTCACCCCCTCAACAATCAACACAAGGAGTTGAACAGATCATGGAGGTATACATCAAAAGGCACCACAGAGCAATAAGAGCTGCAGCTGAAACCATTAAGGATGAAAGAGCAGTTCATTCATGTGCGTTGTGTATCCTTTTACAGAATATTTAATTTCTTTATTTGTTAATTGATGCAAAGAAAGAACTCCAGTTGCTAGTTAATAGACAGAGGGACATATGGTGCTGGAGTAACTCACGATGTCAGACAGCACCTCTGGATATCATGAATATGTCACAGTTTGCATCGAGACCCTTCTTCAGACTCAGTGAATTATTGTTTGGAACCAAAGTGTGATATAAAATAAAAATCTTTCTAAATATCTGCAAATGTGTGAAAGTATTGCTCCATTAATCATGAGCTTGAGTTGATTATTTCTGTGCCTCTGTTAGATCTGCTCAGCATAATTTGATTAAAAGTTAGATTCAGGACTGAAGATTTATGATCTGACAATGTCTGCAATTTGTGCTTTTTTCTGTAATTTTCAATAATCCTGAGCTACATTCTTATTGCTTGATATATGAGATAATTTTGCATCAGTGAAGCTTGGCATTCGAGGCTGCCGATATCTTAATAAAATCCAACATGAAAAGATTTATAGAACATGAGTATTTTCAAAGGATTGGAGAAGATGAAGTTTTGGAAAAATGCTTGCAAGTTATCCCCTCGTTGTTTCATAATTACAAATAACCTTTAAAATGTCAATATTTATATTCTGACTGAATACTTGCATGCATTGGAAAATGACCAAAACCAGGTATATCACTCACAGTGCCTTCCACTCTCTGTCATTTTTTTCTCCTTGGACGAACGAGCTGTCAAACCAGGTTGTGATGCATCCAGTCAATGTGCTCCCTACCATACACACACCCAGAGAGGTTCAAAAGAATACACAACAAATCTCCTCAATCTTCTCAGGAAATAGAGGCATTGATGTGCTTTCATCATTGTTGCATCAATGTGCTGGCTGCAGTACAGATCTTCAGAGAACTTTATGCCAAGGAACTCAAAGTTGCTGAATACCTCCACCACCAACCTGTCACTGAAGGCAGGTTCATGGCAGATGACAACAGTACCACCCTGCCCTTAAACTACCTCTTGGACCCATGCAGAACTCACTGACTTCATACACTTCACTTCCAATTTCCAACCTGCCCTTAAATGTACCTGGACTATCTCCGACATCTCCCTCCCGTTTCTGGACCTCACCATCTCCATCACAGGAGACAGACTAGTGACTGACATCTACTATAAACCCACTGACTTGCACAACTATCTGGACTACACTTCTTCCCACCCTGTCTCCGGCAAAAAGTCTATTCCCTACTCCCAATTCCTCCGTCTACGCCGCATCTGCGCCCGGGATGAAGTGTTTCACACTAGGGCATCAGAGATGTACTCATTCTTCAGGAAACGGGGCTTCCCCTCTTCCATTATAGATTAGACTCTAACTAGGGTCTCTTCTACATCCCTCAGCTCCGCTCTTGCTCCTCCTCCCCCCATTCGTAACAAGGACAGAATCCCCCTCGTTCTCACCTTCCACCCCACCAGCCAGCGGATCCAACAAATCATCCGCCAACATTTCCATCACCTACAACGGGACCCCACCACTGGCCACATCTTCCCATCCCCTCCCCTCTCTGCGTTCTGCAGAGACCGTTCCCTCCGTAACTCCCTGGTCCACTCGTCCCTTCCTACCCAAACCACCCCAACCCCGGGCACTTTCCCCTGCAACCGCAGGAGATGCAACACCTGTCCCTTTACCTCCCCCCTCAACTCCATCCAAGGACCCAAACAGTCTTTCCAGGTGAGGCAGAGGTTCACCTGCATCTCTCCCAACCTCATCTATTGCATCCGCTGCTCTAGATGTCATCTTCTTCACATCGGTGAAACCAAGCGCAGGCTCGGCGATCATTTCGCTCAACAACTTCGCTCAGTCCGCCTTGATCTCCAACCTGATCTCCCGGTGGCTGAGCACTTCAACTCCCCCTCCCACTCCCAGTCTGACCTTTCTGTCATGGGCCTCCTCCAGTGCCATAGTGAGGCCCACCGGAAATTGGAGGAACAGCACCTCATATTTCGTTTAGGCAGCTTGCAGCCCAGTGGTATGAACATTGACCTCTAACTTTAGATAGTTCATCTGTCCCTCTCTTCCCCTCCCCCTTCCCAGTTCTCCCTCTATCTTCCAGTCTCCATCTATATCCTTCCTTTGTCCCGCCCCCCTGACATCAGTCTGAAGAAGGGTCTCGACCCGAAACGTCACCCGTTCCTTCTCTCCTGAGATGCTGCCTGACCTGCTGAGTTACTCCAGCATTTTGTGAATAAATACCTTTCTGAAAAACAGTCTAAGTCTTGCTTTATAATAAGCACGTTTTTCATATTCTTCTTCCCTCCGTCACCCAATTTTACCCAGTTCACCTCTCCATCGGAATACATACAACCCACCCAATTGTCCTGTTGATCTTTCTGGTTCCTTGCTTGTTAAATTTTCAGACATTATTTTGAAGGAATTTTAAATTAACCCAATTTGAGCAAAACAAAGCACCCAATTTCTTTGAAAAAAAAAATAATTTTGAAATATCTTACCGTGGACATTGTTTTAAAATATGTTTTAAACAGGAAGCAAGCATCGAAAGCCTGTCAATTTAAGGATAACCACAGTGCCACAACCCGAAATGTGGCCTGGCTGTATGCTACAGAGATGCTGCCTGACCCACTGAGTTACTCCAGCACTTTGCTCAAAATTCCAGCATCTGGAGTTTCTTGTGTCCACCACATTTTCTCAACTATTTTTTTCCAAATGGATAACAGAGGAAAGGCAGATAATGTAGTGCAGAAATAATGAGCTGTTTTTGGATGAAGTTTTAATGAGTTACGATTGGTGTGCAAGACTTCAACAACACAGTAGTATAAGAAAATAACTGCGGATGCTGGTACAAATCGATTTATTCACAAAATGCTGGAGTAACTCAGCAGGTCAGGCAGCATCTCGGGAGAGAAGGAATGGGTGACGTTTTGGGTCGAGACCCTTCTTCAGACCGAATGGTTTACCATGTTCCACGCAGTATAAATGATTCCAACTGCGAGCCCAGATCACGTGCAATCCATTACTTTTCCTGCAGCTCTTTTAGAAAGAATATCAATATTGTTGTCAGACAGACAACAAAAGCATTTTGGCAATGCTAGAAGACAAGGCAAAATCGCATGAAAGATGACAGCTTATGTTGGGCACAAAAGGGTGACTCGTGAAAGGTGTTGGTCTTGCACATCAATGGATATGGGAATTTTCAGAGGGAAAGAGGCAAGGGCAAAAAGATCAAAAAAACAGTATCGCACTCATCAGCTGAAAAAAAACAACAGATCTTGAACATTTCAGGGTCTTACAATAATGACAACATCTATTGCAACTCAGTGACAGCCAATATTGATGAGAATTAGAAATCCCTGATGCGTCCCGCTGTACACGTTTATCCTTCAATCTCTTTGATGGAAATAACTATTAAATTAAGAGTTGACTTTCTCACAAGAGGAAGAATTCCTTAAAATTCATGAGGTTGGTGGAAGTGGGGGGGGGGGGGGGGGGGGGGAGGGATTTATGATCAGGCCTATAATTTGAAAACAGGGTGCAAATTATATTGACTTTGTTTCCGAGAAAGAGGTAAGATTCCAAATTCTAATAAGTTTGAGTTGCATCTTTTGCAAAAAGTAGATTTTCTTTGGGAATTCTCAATCAAACCCTGGGCAGAATAACAGAGCACGTGCTCATCCTGACCACTGGGTAGAACAAGCCTTTAACTGGACGAACTCAGGGAGTCAGGCAGCATCCCTGGAGAAAAGAATAGGCGACATTTTAGGGTTGGACCACACTGCATGTTGTATCAATCTTCAGTGTAAACCAGAGGTATTTATTTCACAAAATGCTGGAGTAACTCAGCAGGTCAGGCAGCATCTCAGGAGAGAAGGAATGGGTGACATTTCGGGTCGAGACCCTTCTTCAGACTGATGTCAGGGGATTCATTTTGTGAAATAAATACCTTCGATTTGTACCAGCATCTGCAGTTATTTTCTCACACTTCAGTGTAAACCAGCATCCGCAGTTCAATTCCTAAACAATCCTTTAACTTTAGGCAAAGGAAAAATCCTTTTCGCCTCAAAGGACTTTGTGCACTACTTGTAAAGTTGACTTGGGAATAATAGGCAAAGCAGAAAATTCCATCTTGAAGCAGAAGGAGGTACTCTAAATCTGGGATGAAGGCAGCTTGTCATCAAGTTGAAGAGGAAACTTAAACATGCACCAAATGAGCAGTACAGACTGTATCCAAGACATGTTGGAATTTGTTGCAGATGGTTGTACAAAGTGAATATTTACAAGACAGAAAAGCCAAAGGGCTGCCAATCTGCCCTGTCCATTTTATACATCCTGACAACTTTTACTGCATTTTTCTCATAGAATAGTAATATTAATATACCAATGTTAATATTAATTAATGTTAATGTTGGTATATTAATAATATCAGTAATATTACTAATTAATATTATTTAGTAATATTACAAGGGAGTTTTCAAGAGAGAGTTTTCAAGAAAGAGTTAGATATAGCTCTTAGGGCTAATGGAATCAAGGGATGTGGGGAGAAAGCAGGAACGGGGTACTGATTTTGGATGATCAGTCATGATCATATTGAATGGCGGTGCTGGATTGAAGGGCTGAATGGCCTACTCCTACACCAATTTTCTATGTTTCTATGACTAATTATTATTAATGTTAAGCAATGAAAGCAGTGCCATAATGCTGGAAGTCAAGGTAGGGTAATTTCACCCAGATTCATATGAAGAATAACTGCTTGGAAAAGGTACCAGAGGGCAAATTGTGGGAGACATTGGTCATGCATTATGATTCATGGTGTTCCATGCTCTCGAAACAAAAGTAATGTCCTTGACTGAGTCCATGGGCTACCAAAGGTGTTTGGCTGCTACATGAAAATGTGGGACCATCTTCACGAGGAAAACATCCCTATCCCTAGAATTGTCAAAAACAGAAACAATGGCAACCAAATATGCCTTCAGCCATGTCACACTGCAAATAAAAGTAGAGCTCTACTTCTTGAGCTTCTCAGGTTATCCTAAGCAGATCAATATACTTTAGCACTGCTTCTTCAAGTGAGTTGAATATAAATCTGAATGGTCCTTTCTCAAATCGCACAACAGAGAAAAGTACTACATTGGAACAGGCCCTTTTCCCACAATGTCTGGGCCAAAATATGATGCCAAGATAAACTAATCTCATCTGCCTGCATAAGATTCATGTCCCTCGATTCCCTTCATATTCATGTGCCAGTTTACATATTTCAATGATACTCACATCAGACTCATCATATCGTTGAAGAATTATCAGTTGCACTATCTAAAATAGATGCAAGGGCCAGACCACCAACCCATCATTGGCCAATTGATTTCAATTCAATGAACTTCAGAGGCATCGACCTGGCTCTCAGGCATGTTTCGTGCCGTCAGCAGGCGGGGCACAGTTGTGCAGCAATAGAGTTGCTGCCTTTCAGAGCCATAGACCTAGGTTCGATCCTGACTACCGATGCTGTCTATATGGAGTTTGTACATTCTCCTTGTGACTGGGTGCTCTGATTTCCTCCCACACTCCAAAGACGTACAGTTTTGTAGGTTAATTAGCTTCGGTACAAATTGTAAATTGTCCTGAGTGTGCAGGACAGTGCTTGTGTATGGGTAATCGCTGGTGGGCGTAGACTCGGTGAGTCAAAGGGCCTGTTACTGCACTGTATCTCTAAAGTCTAAACCAGAGTTTAACTTTATCCAACTATATTCAGAGGTATGTCATAAGTTCTTAAATTATAAGAGCAGAATTAGGTCATTCGGCCCTTCAAGACCACTCTGATATTCAATCATGGCTGATCCATCTTTCCCTCTCAAACCCATTCTCCTGCCTTCTCCCCTTAAGTCCTGACATCCGTACTTTTTGGCAAGTTAAAGATTAGTGTGAAATGGAGACCAAGCGAAATAGAATGCTTTCAGAATTGAGATAGATAGGCTTTTGATAGTCAGGATAATTAAGAAACATATTACCAATGCTGGCAGCTAAGAACGAAACCAAGCAGCATTGATTGAACTGAATGGCTTAACAGGATTATAGCTCTGTCCTGCTATTCTATTTCAAAACTTCGAAGGTTTCTGACAATTTCAGTTTTAAAAGGTTTAATCAAATTAATTATGTATTTTAATTCAGCACAGAAAGAGCAAACCACTTCTATCTTCCGAACATAAAAGTCATCCGATCATCCACTGTATTTTCTTTTGATGTTTATGACAGATTCATAGATCTATACAGCGTGGAAACAGGCCCTTCGGCCCATCTTGTCCATGCCGACCAAGTTGGCATTCTGAGTTTGTAATCAGAAAAAAAGTTGAATAGTGATCAGATATGATCAGCAAAAGTTGCTGCCGAAGAAACAGTGTTGTGGACACTCAGCAAATAACCCCCCTTGTTTGGATCAACACGGAATGGAATTATTAGGTGTGAGCTGGATACTAGTACTTTTTGCACACTGACAGATTTTGTGCATAACTGCATCAAAAACCTCATTTGCAGAAAGAGTTTACTAAATATTCAATTTTAGTCATTGAGACTGCAAAATTCTTGCATTCAAAAGTATTTTAAGGGAGTTAAAGGTCTGGTTTATGGCAGATCAGCCAACATCTCCTTAGATCATCAACAGGTTTAAGAGGTTAAACATACAACTCTTGCCACTGTTCTCATCTTTTTTTAAGTTGGGCTTTTATTTTCTCCACAGAAAAACATAATTATTAGTTACTGATATATAAGGCAAATGTACATTAGTTTCAATTAGCAATTCACTGCACAGTTTGCTAAGAACACTATTGCACCATTTAAATTTTACTCATGAGTTGAAGACTCACTTGGCATTTTCAGGAGCTTGTGATATGTTTTGCTAAGATCTTCATAAACAAGAACCAAAATTAGCAAGCATTGCTTCAAATCCTAAAAGGGGCAACATCATTAGAGAACAACAGGATAAGAAAAACAAAAATAATCCGAAAATACTTCGGAATAATCATCAGGCAGGTGATATACTGCAAGGCAAAAATAAATAATTCCATTTGATATTGTGGGAAGAGACAGAGAATAAAAGAGTTCGAAACTCTATTCACTAATCAGATGATGTTGAAGTCGGCTGACATCATTAATCAATCTGGTCATCAGTTTCCACATTATTAGATAACAAGGGCTGATATTCTGGCATACACACCAAATGCTATAAATAATATAGGGCATTTCTGGTTATCACACAACAAAATCATTTCATTGTGCCTCGGTACACGTGGCAATAAACTAAACTAAACTGAACTTCCTTAACTTTTATGCTAAGGCCTTTGCAGAAAAGGCTTTACAAGGGGAAGACGGAAACAAATACTGGTCATTAATTATTTGGCAAACACCATTTAGGTCTTGGTTACCGTCAGATGTTAATTGTATTCCCTGCTCCTCATTTGCAACATTCACATTGCACATTTCCTCAGTTTCATGTTGATTTTGTAGTGGCCTCTGATGGGTATCTTTCACAAACTCACCAGACAACAATTGGTTGTTGCAGCCATCATTCAGCCAGCCAGTTACTGGTTTATAGGTTCAGCATGTTTAGGGCCGGTTCCACTGAGGTGATTTTTTAGGTGACGGCCGGTGACTGTCATAATCGTAGCAGGTCGCTGAAAAAAACGGTGACTGGACCCCCCCAGGGCAATGTCTACGACAAGCTACAACAACCTACCATCTCGTCGACGTCAAGCTACGGCAAGCTACCGACAACCCAATCGTCACGTGTAGGACGTCCACCTACGACAACACCTATGACCACACAGGCGACAGCCTACAACAACCGAGGTCAACCTACGTCCACCGGCGACAAGCTACGACCCTGTCGGCAACAACTAAAGACAATTCACGTAATTTTGGCCTCCAGTTTTGATGGTCATGGTATAAAACTCCCTGTCCCACTTAGGCGATTGTTTAGGCGTCTAGGCTGTTGCTCCGTGTCGCCGGTTGACGTAGGTATTCGCCAATGGAATTCACCGAAGTCAGCACAGGCGACAACCTATGTCACCTGGCGACAACATACAACACCACCTACATCAGGAGACGTCAAGCTACGCTCATTGGCGTCAAGCCCACTGTCGCTGAAAATTGTTCAACATTCTGAAAATCCAGCGGCGACCAGAAAGACGCTACGACTCTTTGGGCAACTGAGGAGACTACGCACGACCATTCAGGTAACACCCCGGCAACCATGTAGCAACAGCCTAGACGCCTAAACAATCGCCTAAGTGGGACAGGGACTTTTATACAATGGCTTCAGTCAAAAGTATCACCCAAGGAAAATGTATAGTCAAAAGTCTTCCATGTGCACATTTTTGCTAATGAAATTAATCTTCTGACACTGATCTATGTAAATTGTGTAAATATTTAAAACTAATTATTCTGCAATCCTAAACATACAAAATGTTAACATATTTGCAGTCCATGGGCCATTCTCTTTCCAATTTAATTTAATATTTTGTGTTGCAGTCACCAGACGTTTTTGCCTACTCCTTCTGAATGCCAACTGATCCCAGATTTTAAGATTCCCTCCATTTACATTCTTGCTGACACCGCTGTAAACTGCCCTGCCCTCCGAATGCTGAATGATTCCTTCACACAGGTAGTTCTGCTATTACATGATAGTCGTATGCCCAGGAAACCTAACATTTCAGAAAATTGTGTTACAATTGTTTTTTTTGCCAAAGGGGAAAAGGGGGTGAGGGGCTCGATAGATACAGACTTGCAAAAACAAAGTTATTCCTTCCATCATGATTTTCAAAAATAAAAGGTATTTTCAATGGCATTAAAATTATGCTTGTCACAACGTTTAACAGTATCATTGCACAAGTGTCAATTCAACCAGTTGCTTGTCACTTTCAATGGAACAGCTATGCTCTTAAGAGACAATGAATGGTATGTGATTTCTGCAGGTAGTAACTTTTATGTAGTTCTCCAGCTCCCGATGGAACCAATCCAACCAACAAATTAACCAATTTGACCTGCATAGTAAAGAGAGTGCTCCCTAATTCATCACTCCTGACATATCAAATTTGTGTTATACAACACGGGTTATATCAGAACTACCTGTACTGCCCACCATTCCAAGGGAAATCTTTGTATTTTCATCAGCACTTGGCTTTGGAATTCTCCTTTTGGTCTAAAGGGCCTGTCCCACTTACGCGATTTTAAGGCAACTGCCGGCGACTAGGCTGTCGCCGACAGTTCGCCGCGGTGTCGCAGGCATGATCGTGAGGAGTCTTCCAAAGATCGTAGTGGATCTCGGCGCATCGCCAAGAAATCAAACGGTTTGAAATCTCTCGGCGACAGATGGCTTGTCGCCAGGCATGGTTGCTTATTGCGGTCGCTGTCGCTGTCGCATGCCGTCCCCAGGTTTGATGGGTTCTCTTAAGATGCATTTAGAAGCACATCATATTAAAATAGGTAAAGTCATTTCGAAATACCATAAAATGCTTGTGTTTAACCAATTTATATACCGTCAGGACATTTGACAGGTAGATTGGAGGCGACAGTTTGACGGTCAGGTAAGCGTGGGAATTTTCGCAATGTTTTTGGCCTCAGCCATTACATTTAAAGTGTGCTCCAAACCCAGATATGCAACCCAGAAACCAGATATGCATCTCCCTTACATTTTCAATGAATGCCCACACACTTTTCACAAAAATCCACTGAACCACATTTAAAATAACTTTTTTTAATACAGCTATTAGTAAACTGGAAGTAAATCCGGTTTATTCCTTGTTACAGTGAAGCTTGGTTTTTAAGTAACCCAGACAAGGTGTTATAGTTCAAAACTCTCAAGTACTTACCGACTTGTCAGTGATTTCAGCGAAAACCAAGACGCCGGAGAAGCATTGACATAGTGTGAATTTTCGCAATGTTTCCGAAAACGCTGTAATCTCGACCTGACTCGGCATTGTCGTGGTCATTGTCGTCGGGTAAAAGAAAAGTTCGGCGATCTGCTACGACTTTGACAGTCGCCAAAAAGATCGCCTAAGTGGGACAGGCCCTTAATTCTTTCCCAAGAAGGGCAGCAGTGTGGGAAAATCAGCAACCTGTTAACTTTAGAACTGTCGATAGACATGTAAACATGAACACTGAATGAATAACTTTAAAATGGAGAGTGAAAATTATTATGCACCCACATCAAGTTACGTCTCTCTTTCCCTCCATCGTACTCTCTCCCCATCTCTCGCCAAAGCTCTCCAAGGAGTAAAACCTCAGGGTATCATGGATTGTTGGATCATTAAACTCTCAATGAAACTCTCAATGGTAGCATTTAAATCTTCCTATTCAGGCACAGTAGTTACGTGATACCAGAGCAAAGCGTTACAAGACAGACTAAAAACTGCAGACCACGGCTAACAGAGTCCGGAATCCAGCTGAACACAGGCATTTTATTTTCTGAGATGATTAGAGTATATTAGGCTTTCTCTGTGGTGCTTTTTCCTGGCTCAAAGCTAATCACCCATGTTGTGCCCCTTCCTTATTCGTCCTGACCTCAGGGGCCAAGTTGGCAGTCCATCATTCCGTTCGTCCGCGAAGGGGTTGACGTTCAAAATTACAGTATGTACAGGTTATTATCAATTATATCCTTCAGTTCCCCTTGTCTCTGTGTTTAAGTTCACAATGCTCTATTCAACGATTCAGTGGTTTTATAACAAACTCACTCCAGCAATTCTCTGCAAACCCCATCAATTCTCTGCAAACCCCGTCAATTCTCTGCAAATGTAAACAAGAATAGTTCATACATTTGTTTGCAATGGAAACTGTAAAACTGTCAGGCTGCACGTGTGCCCCTCCCTAATCAGCAAGGCCCGACCCACCATACCCGCGGTGAAAATATGAATGAATGGATACTTTATTGTCCCATGCGACAAGCCACAGTGAAATTCTTTGTTTTGCATACCCAAGGTATGCAAAGAGTCGCCATATAAAGGGTGCCGACAAAGTTACAAAGTATCCGCGCCAGGTCCTCCTTTGTTCTCCCCCATCCCTCATGGTGGTTCCCCCACGCTGTTCTCCCTGTACCACTGTGACATCAAGGTATAATAATATGGTTGAGAGACGCAATATGCTGGAGTAACTCAGTGGGACGTGCTTGCTGCTCTGGAGAGAAGGAATGGGTGACGTTTCAGGTCGAGACCCTTCTTCTGACCTTATATCTGAAGCTTTGATCTTCAAGAGCAGTTAATTATGTTTATAGTGCAACAGTAAAAGCTTCTACCTTCACATAATTATATTGTGCCAGCTCATAAAGGCAGTTTCCACTTGTAACATAGATAGAAGAAATTTATAATGGAGGGATAAATAATGTGTCCCAATAAAATAATCCATCCCCTTGAATTGAAGAAAAAAATCAAAAGAGCAAAGAGAGAGAGTATAGGCAAATTCATGCACACTAACAAGAGGAGGTGGTAGCCCATACATTTCCATTAGCACAATACCGGCACCACAGTCAAAAGTATTTAAAATAGATTTAAAAATGAAACAGAATGGAATTTATGTGAAGTGACCTTTTCTTGTCTTCAGGTATTCATTGGCAAATGCAAACTGGATTCTTTGCACAAGCTTAATCATTTGGTCCGTAGAAGCTGCAACATTTATTGAGATAAAGTAGGGCAACACAGGTGCGATCGCCCACCACAAAACAAAAGGAGACAGCTCTCTTGCTGCCAACACAGATAATGACCTTTATATTGTGAGGAAGGGATACATTAAGGGACTCACTTCTTTTCAAGGTCTGGTGCACTATAAAAATAATTGACTGCTCTTGAAGATCAGATATATGGACCACGGAAAAATCTCTGAAGATTCGTTGTTAATGTATATAAAAACACAGGATACTGTCCTTCAAAATGCGAAACAGGACATGATAGAGCTGTGTGTGGTTCAGCAGGATCCGGTGATATATATCTAAATTATGCTGCGTAAAATTGTCAGGGTCCATCTGAGACACTCTTTATCTCTTGGATTTAAGGAGGTGGAGATAAAAGTTGCGAGGAGCAATTACCAATGAGAGAGTGTGTGACAGTTTTAATAGAGCACAGGTGAATGAAAGAAATGGCATGATAAATAAAGGCCCAAGGTCAGACTTTGCCAGTGCAGGCACAAGCGATCTGGGACAGAGCTTTTATCAGAGGTCACAGATAGCTTGAAGCAATAGCCTGATATCTGGTACCAGTAAACACTGGTATCCAGATGCTTAAAGTGAACAACTGTCAGATCACTGAGGATCAGGCGAAGGCAGAAGCTCTTGCAAACCAATTTCAACGCGTTTTCACCTGGGAGGATACGGAGCATTCATCATTTCCGGGTCTGCCGCCCAGCCCGTATGCTGATATGCCTGCTATTAAAATTGAGGTTGAAGGTGTAAAGAAGTTACTGCTCAACATCAATACAACAAAAGCTATTGGACCTGACCAGATCAGAATCAAGCCCTTAAGATCGCGGCCGAAGAACTGGCTCCTGTTTTTGCAGTTCATTTTCCAACAGTCGCTTGACTCAGATGATGTTCCGCTGGATTGGAGGAAGGCTAACATCACTCCTCTCTTTAAGAAGGGTTCAACCACCAACCCTGCTAATTATCATCCTGTTTCATTAACAAGCACTTGCTGCAAACTACTGGAGCATGTAATCGATAGTAACCTGATGAAACAGCTCAGCAAACATAACTTGCTGACAACCAACATGCATTTAGGAAGCATAGATCATGCGAGTCTCAGCTTATCCAGATGACAAATGACCTGGCCAAGAACCTTGATAGCAATGTCGTCACGGATTTAGTAGTACTAGACTTTTCTAAAGCATTTGATGTCATCCCTCGCCAGAGACTGCTTCGGAAGCTTGACTTCTACGGTGTTCGTTCCAACACAAAACGATGGATTTCCAGTTTTCTGACAAAACGTCATCAGCGTGTGTGTGTGAATAAAAAAGGCTTTGATTGGCATCCGGTGTTAAGTGGTACACCTTAGGGCACAGTATTGGGCCAACATCTATTTTTGCTTTACATTAATGACATCCATGGAAAAGTCACAAGCACGACCAGACTATTCACTGATGATTATTTGCTGTTCTGTCCAATAAAGTCAGCTGATGATAAAGATGCTCTTCAAAAAGATCTCGATACTATGGTTGTGTGGTCACAACAACGGGGGATGCAGTTCAATCCTTCCAAATGTGAAGCCATGCGTGTCACCAGGAGGAGGAAACCAGGCAAAACATCATATAATATCCATGGTGCCACCCTTGAAGAATCCAAACAAACCAAGTATCTTGGCATCAAATTAGAGAACGATCTACGTTGGAATGGTCAGACTCATCATGCAACGGTGAAAGCAACAGGTGCCCTAAATTTTTTGAGATGCAACTTTTATCATTGTTCAACTTCTATCAAGGAGAAGTTATACTTCACCCTTGTTAGACCTTATTTGGGCTACGCAGTTGCAGCATGGGATCCATACACCAATAGAAACATTTCTTCCATCGAACGCGTCCAAAGACAGGCAGCTCGATTTGTTACAAATACCTATGAGAGAGGAGCGAGGGTTACCAAACTTCTAAATTCATTGGGGTGGAACCCGCTCCAAGACAGGCGTAAAGCCCATCATTTGACCTGTTTTTACAAAATGTTAAATGGTCAGCTCGACATAGATTACCACATCTACACCAAACCCAAACCTATCAGGAGTAGACGAGGGCATTCGATTCAATTCGAGATACCAGCTACCAAGACAGATGTGTACAGCAATCCATTCTTCCCTCGCACAATTAAAGCATGGAATAGTCTTCACCACAATAGTCTTCTAACCAGAGGCAACTAAATTTAAGGTAGCTCTTCTTCTCCGAGAAGCCCTTCTCACTTAAGTCCATACTCCGTCACCTCCAGTTTAAATTCCATCTGGAATATTTTGGAGGACCAAAAACCAAGAAACCAAGAAACCAATTAGCAAATGCTTCAAAATTCATCTGCTTTCCTTCTAAGGAATTAAGCTAAAAGTGAGAACCTATCTCGTCAAGTCACCTGTATCAAGTAGTCTAAATCTAGAGAAACATGGAACTTCAGATGCTGGTTTACAAAATTTAAAAAAAAACAATGTGCTGGAGCAACTCAGTGGGTCAGGTCCCGACCAAAACATGACCTATCCATGTCCTTCAGAGAGGACCTGCTGAGTTATTCCAGCACATTGTGTCTTTTTTTAGCAATGAAAATCTTGCCTGCATTAGCTTTACAGCTACATAGACACAGTCAACACGCAAAAATGTAAATTATACATACATCATACATAAATTACAGATAAGTTCCATGTCAATTAAAAGAGCGGTCCATCAAGTTCCATGGCCTACATAAAATTAAGATTGTCCAGTTAGTTCAAGAAGCCAATAGTTGATTGTGCCTTCTGTCCTTGCAGAATTCCAGAAGGATCTGAGTCACATAACATCTGTGAGATGGTCTACTTGCAAACTTTTTATAATTAAAAAATTCTTGAATAAATTCCATTGATAATACTCATTGTTGCATTTCTAATTTATAATTATAGTAAATTACGCTGCAGAAGAAAGACATTTGGTGAATTGCATCAAAAGAACTCTTCATCAAATTCCACCTCCTCTCACTGGGTCAAAAGCCTTGTAAGTCATGGCACCTCAAGTGCATAACCAGGCACTTTTAAATGTTATGAGTGATTTTGCCTCTATCAGGCAATGAAATCCAGAAATTAATTTTGACAGCAAATTTTCTCACTTCCCCTCTAACCCTTTAGTCTTCTTGACAGCTCTAATTAACACAAGTGCTGTTTTAGCTCCAAAAGTAAGTTTAAATGCCTGAGCAAAGTAGATGCAAGGAAAGATAAATTACCTATTGCAAATCAGATATTCTTTGAATGAATGCAAATCTGATCAACTGATCAGGTGCTGTCTGCGTGGAGTTTGCACGTTCCCCTCCTGTGATCGCATGAGTTTTCTCCAGGTGCTCCGGTTTCCTCCCACATCCCAACGATGTGCCGTTAATTGGCCTCTGTAAATTGCCACCGATGTGTGTCGGATGCAAAAAATAGGATAACGTAGAACTAGTGTGAATGGGTAGGCACAAAATGCTGGAGTAACTCAGCGGGTCAGACAGCATCTCTGGAGAGAAGGAATGGGTGGCGTTTCAGATCAAAACCCTTCTTCAGTCTGAAGAGGGGACTCGACCCGGAACATCTCCCATTCCTTCTCACCACAGATGCTGCCTGACCCGCTGAGTTACTCCAGCATTTTGTGTCTTCTTCTACCTCTTCTTCTTAAGCCCTTTGCTCCTCTAGGGACCATAGGCCATTGACAAATGTCCTCCACCTCACTCAGTTGTTGGCAGTTCTTTCAAGATCTCCCCAGTTGAGCCCACTCCTAGACATTTCTGCTTGGACACCTCTTCTCCAGCTATTCCTGGGGCAACCTCTTTTCCTTTTTCCTTGGGGGTTCCATTTCAGGGCTTGCCGGGTGATGTTTGTGGCAGGTTTTCTGAGGGTGTGTCCAATCCAACTCCATTTTCTCTTTCGAATTTGTAAGTCAATGGGATCTTGGCTTGTTCTTTTCCACAGGTCCACATACCTTTCTTTGTCTCTCCTCCAGATGTTTAGTATTCTCCTGAGGCAGGTGTTAATGAATGTTTGTAGCCTGTTTGTTGTGTGTTTTGTTGTTTTCCATGTCTCTGATCCATACAGAATTACCTGCTTCACATTTGAATTAAAGATGCGTATTTTGGTTGATTGAGATGTATTTTGAGCTCCAGATCTTCCTGGGCATGTTAAACACCACCCTAGCCTTATTGATTCTGCTTTTTATGTCGGCATCTGCCCCTCTGGTGGTGTCCACAACACTTCCTATGTATGTGAATGTTTCGACTTTCGATTTAAACCAGCATCTGCAGGGTTTTTTTCCTACACTAGTGTGAATGGGTGATTGATGGTCAGTGTGGACTCAGTGGGCTGAAGGGCCTGCTTCCATGCTGTGTCTCTCAACTAAACTAAAGTACACTACATGGGCTTGTTGAATCACTGGTCTGCCTGTAGTACATTGATCTCTCTGAAAGGAATATGATCAAGCTGCAGAATGAAGCATTGTTCAATACAACAACAGTATCACAATTAGTGGACTTGAGTCCACTAAGGTCATGAGTTGGGTAGACATGGATTTTAAATCACAAACTTCTTACAGAATGCGCACTCAAGCTATTGGAAAGGAAAGCTGTGCATAAGAGCCAGGAACTTTAATAATCAATAGATCAGAGCGAAGGGAACCATCTTGGATGAACTAAACATTTAGCTGTGGCACTGATCAGCACTATGTGAAAAGAATACGTTTAAAAATGAGAGAAAGATAAAGTAGTAAATTCAAACAAACTGAAAATAGCTGGCAAATATACAATTTTTTTTAACTTCATACGGATTGAAAGTGCATTCCAAATAGTCAAAACAGTTTTAGTAGTAGAAAATAAAATTATGAAAGTAACACGAGCAATTGTTTAAAAAGCCTTTCCTGATCACTGGCCATTGAAAAGCATTAAAGTGCTGTTGAAATACACCCATTGTGATATCATAGAAAATGTGGCAGCCAAGTTGCACACAAGGTGACAAATGGATGGCACGTTGGTGCAGCAGTAGAGTTGCTGCCTTACAGCACCAGAAATCCGGGTTTGATCCTGTCTACGGGAATTTGTACGGTCTCACCATGACCTCGTGGGTTTCCTGCCACATTTCAAAGACGTACAGATTTGTACATTAATTGGCTCTGGGAAGAATAGTAAGTTGTCCCCAATGTGTAGGATGGTACTAGCGTGCAGGGATCGCTGGTCAGCGCGGACTCGATGGGCCGAAGGGCCTGTTTCCACGCTGCATCTCCAAACTGAACTAAATGTACAATAAGAAAATCAAGTAACTCCTTTCAATTATGTTTATTCTCCACATTTTTTTAAAAATTGAGCGATGCGAGTTCATTCCCTTAACCTAAAATGGCATCATTTTACTAATTAATAACTAGTAATAGACTTCCGGTGGCGCCATGTTGGACTAGACAATCTAAAAAGTTAGCTCTCAAAGAAACCAATTAAAACTAGCTCTTTTAAACATTAGTAACAACAGGAAGCGGGCCAATCGCAAGTTATATCGACAACGAAAGTTAACGATAAATAAAAATATGGAGACAAGGTTAAACAAAAAGGATAATGCGGATACTAAAGCTACGGACTTGGCAAAGAGAGCCACGCCAGATAAGGGAACCAGCTGTGGGGAACAAGACTCCGTAATATTGGCGGAGCTACGCAAGTTAAGACAAGAGCACACAGAAGCGGTAAATGACAACAAAAAAGCTCTGGTGAGACTAGAAACTAATTTAAAGGAGCTTTTGGAGAGAACCGCTTCACTGGAGCGACGAACAGTGAACATAGAAGAAAGGTTGGGGGAGACGGAAGACAGGGCAGCGCGGCTGGAAAGATCAGTCGCCTTTCTTCTTCAAAGAGAGGCGGCGTTAGCCGCAAAATGTGACGACTTGGAAGCAAGAGCGAGACGTAATAACATACGGATACATGGGATCCCGGAGGGCGCTGAGAAAGGCGACACCATAGGATTTGTGACTGATTTCATCCGAACAACATTACAAATCTCGGCGGCCGTCGATATCCGCATCGAAAGAGCGCACCGCTCGCTGACTACCAAACCGAAAGAGAGTGCGGCTCCCCCGCGAGCCATCATCGCCCGCTTCATTGACCACCAGGTGAAAGACCGCATCATACAACAAGCATGGAAACAAAAAATAACATATGAGGAACGGACCATTTACTTCAACCATGACTACACTACCGAGATACAGAAGAAGAGGAAACAAGTGCGGGATGTAATAAAAAAGTTGAAGGAGAAAAACATAAAGGCACAGTCCCCATATCCTGCAAGACTGAAGGTGTTTCTGGGAACAGAGACGAAGACATTCAATACACTGATGGAGGCTGCCCCCATGCTGAAGGACATGGGGATCCATGTGGAGGAGGACGAGTGGGAGAAACTACAGAGAGTGAGGATGGAGGGCAGCTGGACTACGGGGACAGGACAGAAGGGAAAGAGGAGACAGCCACCCATCACAGAGGCGGACATACAAGCCCTCGGTCTGTGAAATCTGAGGTTCACAGTGGTAAGGACTAAAAAAAAAAAACAGCCTGGAACTAAGGGTAAAAAAATAATGACAATCCTGAAGTATATATAATGCGGACAATCTGAATTTATGTTTAATGTTCAAAGAATTGAAAAGGAGCTAGTTATGGGATTTAAGTAACACTTATACTGAATAATGTCAAAATTGGTTGAAGGAGCAAAGCTGGATCTCAATTTGAGCAAGGAGCAACTTAATTCTGAGAAGTTGCAGGTGCACATTGTGCTATTTCCCCAGAGAGATTGCCACACTCTCTGATGACGGGACTTTTGGGAGTCACATGTTATTTTTGTATAGTAGTTCAGAGGGAGATGTGTATTGTTTGTTTGTTTTTTCGCTGTGTATCGTTTTGCACAGTTGTTTTGATTTATAGGAGGAACCGAGTTTATGGCCTACATCTTAAAATGTCATGAATAAGTTGAACCTTGTTTCTTATAATGTGCACGGTCTAAATCACCCTATTAAGAGAAAGAAAATATTGAGTCAGTTGAAGAAATTACAATGTGCCATTGCACTAATCCAAGAAACTCACTTGAGTGAAAATGAACATAAAAAACTGAAAAGGGAATGGGTAAACCAAGTATTCCATGCTTCATATGGCAAGAAAAGGGGGGTGGCCATACTAATTAATAAATCCCTACCATTTTCTGTAGAGAAAGTGATTAAAGGTGATATGGGAAGATATATCATGGTGGTTGGCACAATAGGAGATATGAGTATTTCAATATTAAACATCTATGCCCCAAATGAAGAAAATGAAACATTCTTTAAAAACATAGCCAATATACTTACCAGTAACGGACGAGGGATGATAATTTTGGGAGGGGATTTTAATACCATACAGAATGGTAACTTAGACAGGTTGCCATCTGAGAGGGGACCAAAAACAAAAAAATCTAGAGTCCTAAATAATGTTATAAAAGAATTAGGTCTGGTTGATCCATGGAGACATAATAATCCTAAAGGAAGAGATTTTACCTTTTATTCTAACCCACATGGGAGTTATTCGAGAATAGACTTTTTTTGTGTGTCAAAACAACAGATACATACAGTCAGGGACTGCAGTATAGAATCCATAACTATAAGTGACCACGCCCCTGTCATACTATCCATTGAGCTGGGCAGGGAATCCTTCTTTAAGTACTGGAGACTTAATGTGTCAATCCTATCAGATGAAAAGGTTGTCAAAGAACTAAAACTAAACTTAAAGGAATATTTTCAAATAAATGACAATGGCGAGGTCTCACCATCGACATTATGGGAGGGAGGAAAAGCAGTCATGAGAGGGAAAATAATAGAGATAACTTCCAGATTGAAAAAAACCCGAATGGAAAGGCAAGGAAAGCTAGAAAGTAAAATCAGAGAGTTGGAGTTAGAACATAAAAGAACAAGAAACAAATCTATTCTCGTCGAATTAAAAAAAATGAGACAAGAGTTAGACGAACTTTTAACATATAAAGCAGAAGGAGCTCTTCGTTTTATAAATCAAAGATATTATGAGATGGGTAACAGAGCAAGCCGGTTACTGGCATTCCAACTGCGAAAAGCTCAAACAAATAGAATAGTTACAAAAATAAGACATCCCACTTCCAATTTTATTATGGCTAAGCCAAAAGAGATAGCAAAGGCCTTTGCAGAATATTATGAAAACTTATACAGTGACTCAGAATCTAATCTCACTGAGACCAAAACACAAGAATTTTTCAAAAAACTACATTTACCAGCATTAAAGGTAGAAGAAGCATCTGAAATGATAAAACCAATTTCGTCACAAGAAATAGCCGATACTATAAAAACCCTTAAAAGTAACAAATCCCCAGGTACAGATGGCTTCTCAGGGGAGTATTATAAATGTTTTGCAGAAGACATAACACCAGAATTATGTAAAGTTTTTAATTATGCGCTATCAACAGGAAACCGCCCAGATACTTGGTCAGAAGCCATAATTTCCGTATTACATAAGGAGGGCAAAGATCCGACTTCATGTGAGGGATATAGACCGGTCAGCTTGCTCTGTAATGATTTAAAAATATTAACAAGCATACTAGCAAAGAGAATGCAACAACATATAACTAAATTAATCAAGCCAGATCAAACGGGGTTTATCCCGGGGAGACAGGGGGCTAACAATATCAGGAGAACACTAAATCTTATATCATGTGCTAAAAATAATCCCAGACCTACCATGCTGCTTAGCCTAGATGCACAAAAAGCGTTTGACCGTGTGAAATGGAACTTTTTATATCAAACATTGAAGGTTTTTGGGTTTCACTCAACGTTTATAGACTGGGTAAGAATTGTTTATAAAAATCCCAAATCACGGATCAGAATTAATGGCTGCTGCTCAGACTTCTTCTACCTCAAAAGAGGAGTCAGGCAAGGAGATTGCCTGAGCCCGCTACTGTTTGCTGCAAGTATTGAACCGTTAGCAGAGTCAATAAGACAAAATAAAAACATTAAAGGAATAAAAGATGAAGGGGGCATAGAACACAAGACGTCATTATTTGCGGACGATTTATTAACATACATAGTGGAGCCCTCCACGTCTATACCAGCTCTACTAGATAACCTAAAAGAATATGGTGAAATATCAGGATATTTGACAAATGAAGCCAAATCAATAGCAATGATGCTCTCAGGAGATTGTCCAGTGGAACTTAAAGAAAAAGTCCATTTTAAATGGACCAAAAAAGGGTTTAGATACCTTGGTATAATTATCACTTCGAATACAGCACAGCTATTTGAAGCTAATTATGGGAAACTGATATCTGAGATAAAGGATGATTTGGCTGGATGGGAGATTTTACCGTTGACTCTGGTGGGAAGAGTAGAAACAGTCAGAATGAATATATTGCCAAGACTGTTGTTTTTGTTCCAATCGTTGCCTATTATGATCTCGGGAGCTTTTCTAAAAAAACTGGATAAAATTATATCGAAATTCTTATGGCAAAGTAAAAAAGCAAGAATTAAATACAAGACGCTTCTTAGCAAAAAAGAAAAGGGAGGGTTGAACTTGCCTAATTTAAGAAATTATTATTGGGCAACGCAACTCAGAGCCTTAATCATGTGGACCACTAAAGAGAAAGATTCAATGTGGGTGGAGATGGAGCAAAACGCTTGTAAAAATTTGCCTTTAGAATCACTCCCATTTTTAAACGAGAAGGCCCTGAAGAGGCTCAGGATGGGCAACGAGTGGATTAGGGTAACAATGAAAATCTGGTCAGCAGTAAGAAAGAAGCTGAAGCTGTCAAATTCGGTAAGCAGGGCTACTAGAATAGCAAAAAACCCAGACTTTGTACCATCTACCATGGACTCAGGATTTGACAGATGGGCTGACAAAGGGCTAATATACATAGATCAAATGTTTCAGGGACAAACAATGAAAATATTCACACAACTTCAAAAAGAATTCAATTTACCTGCTCATGACTTTTACAAATTCTTACAGCTAAGAGATTACCTACAGAAACATCAGGAATGGGAGAACATCTGCAAGACTCCATCTAAATTAGAGGAAGTGTTGTGGGGGTTCTCGGAAGACAAGTCAAAAAAAGGGATTATATCAAAAATTTATGAAGCACTACAACATGAATCCAAAGAGAACAACTTACATATCAAAGAAAAATGGGAACTGGAAGCGAATATCATAATATCAGAAGAAGGGTGGGAGGAATCATTTAAAGAGGGACATAAACTAACTAAGAGCCCAACATGGAGGGAATTTGACTGGAAAGTTAAAATGCGTTACTTTTATACTCCATTCATTACATCGAAATATAGTAATACAACTGATTTATGTTGGAGGGAGTGTGGAGAAGTTGGGGACTCCACTCATATATTCTGGGATTGCCCAAAAATACAGGATTTCTGGAAGAATATTCAAAAGGAAATTAAACAGATTATGGGCATTAACTTCCCTCTGGAACCAGCACTTTACATTTTGGGTATAATTCCTGACAGTATGACAGATAAGAGTTCGAAACATTTACTGACAATCCTGCTGCTGATAGCAAAGAAGACGATAACAACTTCGTGGTTGAAACCACAGCCTCCAAGCATAATGCAATGGAGAGATAGGGTAAAAAATGTGTATATAATGGAAAAAATCACAGCAAGGTTACAGTTGACAACAGACATGTTTGATAAAAGATGGTCATTATTAATACAGGCAATGCCGGGACTCGAGTCTCTTCCGTTTTTGGGAACTTAAAGTAAGGGTATTTACATTCAATATGCATCTCCTATGTTTGTTTAGTTTGTGTTTGTATGTATGTAAAAAAAAAAATAATAAAAATAAAGTAAAAAAAAAAAAATAACTAGTAATAATGATAAACTGAAAACCATCATAAAGTCTGAAGCAGGTGGAAGACATTTGAGTAAATTATGTAGGCCAAAAATAAATACCAGGAGGTATCAATGAGATACGTCTGTTTATTAAGAATGATCAAGTGCAGTAAGGGTCTTTTTTCCCCCAATAAGCACACCGTGAACAGAATCTTTGCAAAGTGTTAGTCCATTTAAAAGACCCATGCAACAAAAAAAGCTGATGGATCTTTTAAAGAACGTCAAATTTGTGGATCAATCTTTTCACGAGAAAGAAGAGTTACCAATGCTTTGTTCTGTTAGATTGAGGAATTAGTAATGCTCAAATTACCTCTCAAGTGCTTACACTAAACTTGCCATATAACAATGATTGCGAGTTGTACATTGCTGACAAAATTCGATTCTATTGATTTCACTGCAACGGAGAAAATTATTTACCTTCACAGTCGAGGAGTGAGAACGTGAGCAGCCATTTTGAGCAGAAAAATAGATTTTTGTTTAAATCAGCAAGGGAACAGAGAGGGAACTGTGTTCTTTGATGGAACAACGTGCTTCATTGCTTGGAGCGCAGGCTGATGAAGGGTGATCTTGTAGAGATATACAAGGTCGTGAGAGGAATCGATAAGGTAGATGTAGAGTCTTTAACTCAGGAATCAAGAACCAGAGGACAGAGATTTAGGGTGAGAGGAGAAAAAAATGAATACGAACCCGAGAGGCAACTTTTTCCACATATGTAATGAGCTGCTCGAGATAGTAGTTGAGACAGATACTAAAACACCATTTAAAAGGCATTTAGACAGGTTCAAGAAAGGTTTAGAGCGATATGGGTCAAACGCAGGAACTAATGTAGATAGGGCATCTTGGTCAGCATAGGCACATTGGGCCGAAGGGCCTGTTTCCATGCTGCATCATCCTTATCTTACTTATCTCAATATAATTTGAGTTTTCCTTTAACTATTAACGTGCTGGTTCAGATTTTTCATCGTCTTTTTAGACTTTTCAATCAGCTTCCTCAAAACAAAATATCATTTATGTTCCAGAAAACTAACTTAACAACCTGGAGGAGGAATGTCACAAACTGGTGAAATATCCAAGAATAGGTAACGTTTCTCCTGGGGGGTCAAAGATAATTAAACAGCCGCAGGATCTTAACTTATGATTTCAATCTGATTACGTTTTCAGGTCTCAAGATAGTGTCCGAGAAAATATTTGATAATTTACATCCATCCATTGCCTCCCATTCTCCATTCTAACGTTAATCAGATTAATATTTTTTGACAGAATCAATTTGATTATATTCATTATAATAGGCTTGCACTGATATATATATATTTTTTAAATTCATATTGTGTATGTAAACCACATGCATGAAAATTAGGATTTCTTGTCAGCTTTTTAGAAATCAGATTCATGTATTCCCACAATGGGATAAAAATGCCTCTGATCACCATGTGTAGCAGCATCTAAATATATGTTCAAAAGGAATGTATTCATGACTTTGCTTTTCATGGTGGCACAAGCAACATTTTCTATCCTCCAAGATTTCTTCCTCAAATAGAAAATAATTTAATTTTGCAAACTTCTCCCGAAAAGAACTTGAATCACTGGAGCACAGAAGGCCATGGACCAATATGATGAGCAATAGGATTAGTGTAGATGGGTGTTCGACAGAGGCATGAAGCGGCTTTAGACACCCTTCCTTGCTCTCTCTCAGACCACTAACCTTTACGATACGATAATATTTTATTGTCAGATCAAGTCTAAATATTTTTCTTGCATCTCAGCAGCTCCACTTGCAACATCAACAAAGACAAAGAATGTAAGACAAGAAACAAGGATACATATATTCACCATAACATTACAATCACAAATGATAACACATTCAAGACCCTTCAACGTACATTTGATCTGGGATTAAGTTCTATGTTCAGTTTCAGGATTGACTGGTGCACAAAAGAGGGCTTCAGTCTAACCTTATTAAATCTTGGTACCCTGTACCTCCGATTTGATGATGTGTTATTCATAATCTTACTAATTGAGGGGTGAGCAGAACTGGCAGATGAATATTCCAGAGTACAGACACTACTGGCATGAGACGTGGAGATAAGAGAGGAGGGGAAGTTGCTGCTTTGATGAGGAAAAACTTCATAGCTTCAAAACTTCGGACAATCCCCCAGGAATATGCTCAATCAAGCTACATGGGTGGAACTCAGAATTGAGAGAGTGATTACTTTGATGGGATCATCCTGCAAAACTCCAATGGACAGCAGGAATTTGAGGAGCTGATATGTCAGACGGATGGATGCAGATAGTTCATCATCCCTCCCTTATCTGGGCCCCCTTATCCCCTTCCTTACGTACCAGATTCCAAAATCACTATTCCTTTGTTGTCTCCACTTACAATCTTGCAGTCTCAATCTCCAGAATTTCTCAGTTCTTACATACAAATTTAATAGCAGAAACAAACAAGACAAATCAGATAAAGGTGTATTTTTTAATGACGCTGTGGGATTTTGTGTCCAACATCAGTATAGTAATATGTATTTAACCTTTCAAGTTATTAACTGCTGCTTGATCAATGTGTGGGTTGTGATCATGTCTTTAATTGAATTTAGTCATGTCTGAGTTTAGTTTTGTTTGCAAAGTGCAAAGGACAAAATCATACATCAGCTCACTAGTTAGAATAAGTGCAAACCAAAATGTGAGTTGATAAGTATAGAATATAAATTTGCATTGTGAGGCAAGCACAGATATCTGAATGTTAGAAATGTAAAAACATGCCAACAGACATTCAATTGATATCTGGATACCATATCTGGTATTATCATTTTCAGTGGGATGTCTCATATTGACTGCAGACCACTGCAACAGAAGTAGCCTTCCAATATGCCAGTGGAGCTGCTTTTGTGCAATTTTAGCTTGCTTTTAGTTTGCTCACCAATGTTTCTGTCGGGCACTTAACCAGATGCATCTAAGCCCTGGCCATCATCCAACTATGCCTACTCACTTACTTGAGTAAAACTCTAGCCTTCAACACGTGACCAAAACCCATCATCAACTAATCTCTTCACCGGAAATCCTACTGACCCTCGTCACTCTCTATATCCCTCACCCCAACAACACTGACAAGCATTCATGGGGTCACTGCACTACATGTATCATTCCTATCTGACCCTTGGCCTAATACCTCCAGCATTCGGAAGCTTGACTGTCCCTCCCTCCCTCCTTCCCCACTGGGCCTACAAATTAAACACTTTTCTTTCTGCACTATTCAGTTAAGGGTCTGGTATACAATGATGATTTAATGTGCCTTTGCAGGAATCAAGGGCATCTGACGTTGCAATGCCCTTAATGTTAAGGAAACTTATGTAAAACCTTAAGACATAGGTGTTGTCATCTATTGGAACACAAGAAATGGATTAGCTCCTTTAGGACTTTAAACCTATTCCACAATTCACTGAGTTCATAATTGATCTGTCCTGATTATTTTTCTCTTCTGCTACCTAGGCCTTTTGTATTGAGGTTGACTTGTGCCCACTCCAGTTGTGTAAGTTCTGAGGTGACATACGAGGCCAGTGCTGGAACTGCAGACCCGTACAAAGATGAGACAATAGAGGTATGAAGGGGCAGGTGGATGGGCAGATAATGAGGTAGTGTGCACCCACTACGATGGATAGGACAGGTTTGGAGGGATATAGACCAAATGTGGGCAGGTGGGACGAGTGTAGCTGGGACATGTTGGCCGGTGTGGGCATGTTGGGCCGAAGGGCCTGTTTCCACACTGTATCACTCTATGACTCTACTGCTTGCATGGGATATCTGTGTGTTCTTGATGCAGGATCTCTCAATGCTGATTTCCTATGTGGAGCACTCATGGGCCAGAGCTTCCCCAAGATCAAGAGCAACACTGCATCTTTTCAAGACTTTCCCCTGAATATTAAGTGATGCAATATGACTGATACGTTAACAGCAAGTATTTAATAAGATAAAAATACAAAGACGTACAGGTATGTAGGTTAATTGGCTGGGTAAATGTAAAAATTGCCCCTAGTGGGTGTAGGATAGTGTTAATGTACGGGGATCACTGGGCGGCACGGACTTGGAGGGCCGAAAAGGCCTGTTTCCGGCTGTAGATATATATGATATGATAACAAATTATTAAATGTACCCATTTAGATTACTGACATTTAGAATAAATATTGCACATAAATGTGTGGAAATCACAATGTTTCAATTATAAGTGTCAATTAAGTAAGAATTTAAAAAAATTAGGGAACATTATCCATGGTTAAAATTAACTTAGTGCTGTAAATATTTATTAATGTGATCGTGTCATCTTGACTACTGAGGTGCTCTCCAAATATTATCACACATAGAACATAACAATGTTAGTGTGCGACTTGACTAGTTTATAACATTACCTGAATTATAAAATGCAAGTTATTTTTGAAATTCACACAACTGAGAGGAACATTTATAAATCAATGGAATTGATGGCTGCAAAGGCAAAACTGTAACCCTTGCACATTGAGCAATAGGGTTTTGACACAAATTGTTCCATGTTTTTACTCCAGAGAAACCTGAAAGTTAAAAAAAAGTTGTGTCTCAAGGCTCTTCATCAAAGTAACAAGGACAGAGTGACACAAAAATATCCTTAATTGAAAATAGCCAACATTCAACTGACAACAGTGACTGGTAAGGCAATATGTCAAGTCTTTCCATCTGATCCATGTACTTCTTATTAGTTCCTCCCCCTCCCTCCCAGATATACTGAACGGCTTCCCATTATAAAAGCTGACAACTATATACGTATATAAATTGTATTTGCAATGATAAATTTATAAGTGGAATTATCAAATTATTTATAGACATGAATACACTTTTCTTTTAATCCTCTCAACAATGAACCTACTCTATTTTGTATCCATCCTGACTGTCAACAATTTCCATACTCCACTTCTCCAAATAAGTTATATATATTCGCGAATAGCCAGAAATACATTGCACAAGCTTTGCAAACATCAAACCGAACACATGCAGCTAATACCTGCTACTATTATAGTAGTTGCAATTATACTTTATATTTAGAATATTCCTAATATAACCAGACCCTTCATATTAACATTTCCTTATTTAACTTCTTCAGCGCTTCTGCTTCTGTGCTCAACTGTGTTCTTGGCTTCCATTTTGGCTTCCCCTGGACATTGAACGATTTCACTTCACAGTCTATTTTGAAGATGGGAATTTATTGAGGGATAATTTGCAATACTCTTACTTGAGCCACCACACTTGTCAGTTTTGTTTTGGTGTCACTGCTTGGTGTACTTCCAGGCACAGTGTGGCACAATTTCATGATATGGAGTCATAGAGTGGCACAGTGTCGAAACCGGCCGTTCGGCCCAACTTGCCAACATGTCCCAGCTACACTAGTCCCACCTGACTGCTTGTTGGTCCATATTCCTCCAAACCTGTCCTATCCATGTACCTGTCTAGCTGCATCTTAACTGTTGGGATAGTCCAAGCCACAATGACCTCCTCTGGCTGCTTGTTCCATACAATCCACCACATTTTATGTGAAAAAGTTACCCCTCAGATTCCTATTAAATCTTTCCCTCTTCACCTTAAACCTATGTCCTCTGGTCCTCGATTCACCTACTCTGGACAAGAGACTGTGCATCTACCCGATCTATTCCTCTATCTTCAAAACTCTTGGATCATGTCCACTGTGCATTCATCCTCCCCCGAGGCATCCAACCCACCACAGGCTTGACTTCATCTATTGCGTAACTCACAACAGAAAACTTGCAAGTATTGGCTTCCCTCACGACATGCAGTCTCATCAACCATCACATCATCTAACTTGAATGATATGATCTTGCTACAGCGCCTCATTCTCAGCTTCTGACTTTCTATTTTTTTTAGTGAATTCCTGAAATAACATAGAAACATAGAAACATAGAAAATAGGTGCAGGGGTAGGCCATTCGGCCCTTCGAGTCTGCACCGCCATTCAATATGATCATGGCTGATCATCCAGCTCAGTAACCTGTACCTGCCTTCTCTCCATACCCATCTGATCCCTTTAGCCACAAGGGCCACATCTAACTCCCTCTTAAATATAGCCAATGAACTGGCCTCAACTACCTTCTGTGGCAGAGAATTCCACAGACTCACCACTCTGTGTGAAGAAATGTTTTCTCATCTCGGTCCTAAAAGACATCCCCCTTATCCTTAAGCTGTGACCCCTGGTTCTGGACTTCCCCAACATCGGGAACAATCTTCCCGCATCTAGCCTCTCCAACCCCTTAAGAATTTTATATGTTTCTATAAGATCCCCCCTCAGTCTTCTAAATTCCAGCGAGTATAAGCCAAGTCTATCCAGTCTTTCTTCATATGAAAGTCCTGCCATCCTAGGGATCGCACTGTTCCCATCCAAAAACTCCTGTTTCATTTCACCAAATGAAATCACAAACTTTTCAATCAAGTTGCCTGCTTTTGATGACTGTAAATATACCTGAAAATGCTGAATCACCACTCATGACATTGTGAATTTAGTCTGCTCATCATGGGGTTGTTCTTCACTCGTAGGCACCTCTGCCTGTGTGAACTTCCAGTTCAAAGGTAGACACAAAATGTTGGAGTAACTCAGTGTGTCAGACAGCATCTCTGGAGAAAAGGAATAGGCGAGGAGTCTGAAGAAGGGTCTCAACCCGAATCGTCTCCAGAGATTGTGTCTGACCCGTTGAGTTACTCCAGCTTTTTTGTGTCTACGGTTTAAACCAGCATCCACAGTTCCTTCCTACACATACTGAATTTCGTGTTCTTTGGGTGCTGTACTCTGCAATTTTCCATTGTCACCTCCTGGAGCTTGAATCATTTCAGCACACACCCCAGCCTGCTGCAGCACAGATGTACATTACCTGCATCCTCAATGAATAAAGTGGTTATTAATGCATTGATATATCCCAAATGGACTTTGCCCTTGGATCTAGAGCAATTAGGAACTACTGCCTTTGTCAGCAGTGACCTTCTTCAGGGACTTGCACCCTCGTGCAGTATCCCCTGATCTGTGTTAATACAAGAGGATTGAGCTCAGCTGAATGAGCATTCTTAGGTCGGGTCACTCCTGTAACATCCTTGACAAGGTCTCCTGCATTCTATATTCATCTGACTTAAGAACTTTCGTCCTCTGGTACTCAAGTTTCATGCTGAACTCACTTGCAGCATCCAAATGAGCTCTGCACAAGTCGCGTAGGAAGGAACTGCAGATGCCGGTTTAAACCGAAGAGAGACACAAAAAGGTGGAGTAACTCAGCTGAGTTAGTTAACCCGCTGAGTCACTCCAGCTTTTTGTGTCTACCTTCGATGCAGGTAACACTGAGTCTTTACTGGTTGCTTCAGTGCTCTGCCTGCATCTAATTACGGAAGAAAAAATCTAACTTATTGCAAGAACGTTAACTAGTTCTTCTCTTTTTGTGCTACTTCCAGCCAACAACCTAATTGTTCATTACCTATTCAGAAGCCAACTTTGTCAACATTTTTAAGAAACTTTAAAAATCTGTACCGAAGCTCTATAGCAGATCATTTTTAATAACAACAGCCAGGTTTCAGAGTACTTTCAGAAGGCCTTTGAGAAAGTGCTGACAATAGACAATAGACAATAGGTGCAGGAGTAGGCCATTCAGCCCTTCGAGCCAGCACCGCCATTCAATGCGATCATGGCTGATCACTCTCAATCAGTACCCCGTTCCTGCCTTCTCCCCATACCCCCTCACTCCGCTATCCTTAAGAGCTCTATCCAGCTCTCTCTTGAAAGCATCTAACGAACTGGCCTCCACTGCCTTCTGAGGCAGAGAATTCCACACCTTCACCACCCTCTGACTGAAAAAGTTCTTCCTCATCTCCGTTCTAAATGGCCTACCCCTTATTCTTAAACTGTGGCCCCTTGTTCTGGACTCCCCCAACATTGGGAACATGTTATCTGCCTCTAATGTGTCCAATCCCCTAATTATCTTATATGTTTCAATAAGATCCCCCCTCATCCTTCTAAATTCCAGTGTATACAAGCCCAATCGCTCCAGCCTTTCAACATACGACAGTCCCGCCATTCCGGGAATTAACCTAGTGAACCTACGCTGCACGCCCTCCATAGCAAGAATATCCTTCCTCAAATTTGGAGACCAAAACTGCACACAGTACTCCAGGTGCGGTCTCACCAGGGCACGAAGCTGCTAAACAAGATGAGACCACATGGTATTGGAGGGAAGATACAAGCATGGATGGTGGGAATAAAGGGGACTTTCTCTGGTTGGGTGCCAGTGATTAGTGTTATTCAGCAGAAGACCGTGTTGGGTCTTTACACATTGTATTAATGATTTTGATGAGGGAATTGATGGCCAAGTTTGCTAATGAAATGGAGATAGGCGGATGGGCACGTAGTGTAGAGGAAGCAGTGATTCGACAGAAGGACTTGGACAGGTTGGGAGAGTGTGCAAATAAATGGCAGATGGTATACAGTGTAGCAAAGTGTGGAGTCATACATTTTGAAGATGTCAGAAAAAACTATTCATATGGACATCACAATTTACACAATGGAATACAAATTAATGGAAGCTTCATTAAGTAACTTTCAGGAAAATATCCAATTATTTATGCTTTTTATCAGAAACCTAACCTCATTAGCCTTCGGGCAGCATTCCGAGCCAATTCTAATATTACATTATTGGATTAGGATGGGTGTAATAAATTTAACCCTGATTATTCAATTAAATCCTGGGAGCAGAACAATAGGATGCAGCTAAAATGAGAGGCAATCAGCTAGGACCGGTATTAGCAGTTGATTCTTCATACAAAGAAATTAACATAGATTAAATTGTCAGATGAAGATTGAAACAGTAATCATGAAATCATTTTAGAAATAACACGAAGACACGATAAGAGATTAGGAACTCAACAGGATACGGTGAGAAGGACTGTATGGATTTCCCTGCCAGAAATATTTTGTGATGGTGCGCTCTCAGTGCTGAGCATCTGCAATCTGGGAAATCAAACCCTCGTCTTATTCATCGAATAACCAACGATTTTAATTGCAGCCAACAGGAAATAGTACAAAACCATTGTTGGAAAGCTGCATTCTCGAGCAAACCCAGAGCAATAAATGAGGGCCCTGATGACAATGCCCACTTCTTATGAATGAATATATGGAGGTGATGACACTGGAACCTGCTGCGGCTTCCAACTGCTTAATATAGTAAGATCCATAGACATTGAGTGATAGAGCAATATCATGAAAACAGACCTCTTCGGACCAAGTTGTCTATGTTGACAAAGTTGCACTAGGCTAATCCCACTTACCTGCACCTATTCACCTTATTTATGGCCCTCGTGATTTTATACAACTCTATAAAGTCACCCCTCAGCCTCCCACGCTCCAGAGGTGACACATTACTGGCTAGAGGCACCATTTTGATGGAAATACATAATCCCTATTTTTTCTTCACAGCGATTGAGAGCCTCTCGCTGCCTCATTGACAAGGAATTCCCTCGAGGCATTGATCTCTTGAATCTATCTGGAAGAGCAGGCCATTCAGCATCATTGTCAAAATGCACACCACCATTTGATTTCTCGTTGTCTATCATTACCAGTGACTGACACAGGACAAGGTTGTTCTCAATTTTCAATACTTGGGCATTCAGAGAAGCATGGCAGCGCAATGGTAGCATTGCTGCCTTACAGCGCCAGAGACCCGAGTTCAATCCTGACTACGGGTGCTGTCTGTACGGAGTTTGTACGTTCTCCCCGTGACCAGGTGGGTTTTCTGGGTGCTCTGGTTTTCTCCCACACGCCAAAGACGTAAAGGTTTGAAGGTTAATTGGCTTCTGTAAAAATTGTAAATTGTCCCTAATGCGTAGGATAGTGCACGGGGGTCGCTGGTCGGCGAGGACTCGGGTGGCCAAAGGGCTGGTTTCCGCACTGTTTCTCTAAACTAATTGGTCCTAGTAGCATTAGTGGGATCAGATCATGTCAGCTTGTGCAGATGTAGGCAGAAAGTCCAAGAAGAATAAAAAGACATTTTGATCAAGAATATACAGTCCTATTTGGGCATGTAAATTGGGTCAAGGGTTGTCAAGGTAGCCTTGCTGCTTAAAGAATTAGAGGATGATAAATCAGATGCTGCTGTATGATAACTTGCCGTGGATTAACATGCACTTTCCAAGATCCCGAACAGCAAAGGCATGGTCGTTGCCATCCCTCTTGATAGCTGTCACCAGGTACAGTGCAGGTCCCATTTTAATGTTGCACAAAGTGGAATTTTCTCTTACAATTTTGCTTAAGCTAGTCACCCCAATTTTGTGATTTATCCTGGGTGTTAGCAGAAAATGGAACCACAGGTCAGAATACCAACTAAGGGTAAACTTCAGTTCCTGGGCACCACTCTCACAGCATCTGTGAGCACACAGAACACACAAGTAAAGCTGGGATTGCAGTAATTTAGAAACTTAATAAGCTATTACACATCAGTGTAGATTTGTGGAAAACAAATCACGTTGAACATATTTAATAAGGAAAATGTTTTAACTAAGCTTGTATTCAACTTCCAACTGCTGCAGTTGAATGTGAACATAATTTAATGATCAAGCTGAAAGGAAAGTGCATGATAAAACATTCATCTTTATAATTTATAGCTAATTTTAGATTACAACTTCTTCAAGCCATAGTCCATAATTTAGTAAGTGATTGCACAATCACTTGATGGTACTGTCTTGATGGTAGAAGCTGGCAATGTGAGCAGTATAACCAAACATGAAAATACTCATAGTGAATAACCAGCAATAAAATGCACAACGATGCCTGGACTAAGAGATATTGGTTACTGGGAGAGGTTGGACAGACTTCGATTACTTTCTCTGGAATGCCAGAGATTGCATGGTTGGAGTATACAAAATTATGAGAGGCATAGATAAGGTGGATAGTCAGAATATTTTTTCCAGGTTCGACAAAAAAATCAAATACTAGTGGGCAGAGTTTTAAGATGAGAGGGGCAAAGTTTAAAGGAGATTTGCGGGTCAAGTTTTTTAAAAAAATACTGAAGGTGGTGAGTGCCTGGAATGTGTTGACAGGGTCAGTATTTGAGGTAGATATAATAGTTGCTTTAAGAGGCTTTTGGAAAGGCACATGGAAATGCAGGGAATGGAGGATATGGATTGCATCTAGGCAGATAAGATTTGGTTTTCGCATGATGTTCGGCATAGATATTGTGGGCCGAAGGGCCTGTTCCTGTGATGATACCGTTGTCTTGATCTGTATTTTATACATTTGACGTTTTTATGATGAATGTACATTTTGAAATACATTTTATTTTTAAATCAGTGAATATATTAAATTCAAGCACAAAATTCTCTGGAGAGACTGATGAGTAAATGAAACAGGTATCAAGAGGTGGAGTTGATAACAGGGGCACATTGAAGATGAGAAAAATGAACAAGGAGAAAGTGATGCAAGAAAATGCCAATAGGGTGAGGTAAAGTAAGATAGGCTTGGGCTCATACAGTGGATAAACACCACAACTTGCATAGAGATGCAGCATGTCACAGGCCCAACAGCCCACTGAGCCCACACTGACCATCCATCACCCGTTCACACTAGTGCTATGTTATCCTCTTCCTTGTCCAGTCCTGACACACTTGGCAATTTACAGAGGCCAATTAGCATACAAACCCACATGTCCGCAGGATGTGGGTGGAAGCCAGAGCACCCGAAGGAAACCCACGCAGTTACTGGGAGAATGTGCAAACTTTACACAGACAGAACCCGAGGTCAGGATTAAACTCAGGCCTCTGGGGCTGTGAGGCAGTGGCTCTCCCATCTGCACCACTATACTTCGACACAGTTCTTGTGTTGCTATCTAAAGTTTGGTTGTCACGAGATGCACTCTTTCACTGCTGAATTCTTTAATTGGAAAGAAATCCATTCTCTTACCATTTGATCATTGTAGCCTTCTGCACTAAATGTCAGCAAATTTAAAATGAGGCCCTGTAACTCATGCAAGTACTTTGCTACATAATGATTTTACTCAGCTGCACACAAAATGTCATCGAGCTCTAATTTCGGTGAGAACACTTGATTGAAGAAAAGACAGGAGTAATCAAATTCTGAGCCAACTTTAAAATGACTGAAGGAAAGGCATCAACCTTTCAGACAGATGTATAAGCGCCTTGAGGTTAAACCTGCTTTCACATGCAGCAAATAGAAGTTGTATTGTTTAGATCACTTGTTAACAAGCAAAGAAAAAAAAAATATTTGGCACCTTTTGTGTCCTTTTCAGGGCAATGTAAAATCCAATTACCACTTCTGAAGTTCAGCATGTGTGAAAGAAAGCAAGGCAAGAAAATCTGTTGTTAGTTGTGTGATAGATGTTGGCCAGGAGATTAGCCAAGATATCTCCCTTCACTCAATGTCTTCTCAAAATCGCAGATTACTCATGATCAAACAGTCCAAAAAAATATCAGAGATTCACCTTTGGCTTCAGGATGCAGAGAGACAATACAATCTATACAAATAATTTGTGCGGGAAGATGCATCACATCGTTCATCCCATTTTCATTACGTTAAAATAATTATTTTGAGATCAAAGACAAATTTTAATAAAGAGAAAATTTATTTCAAGGGCCAATAGATTTTTTCTCTGGGCAGGTCTCAATAAACTGAATTTCACTGGAAGGACACCAGCATTTCTCTACATTTGCAGCAAAACTAGACATAATAACACAGGGATCAAAACCAAGAATACTGTTAGATCTGCCGAATACACCACTTAAAACGTGTACCGTGTATATAACCTGAAATTCCACAACAAAGCAAAACCTAGCTGCAGATATATTACAAATATCACAAACAACCCCTATGGAGAATGGTAAGTGGTTAATTGCATAATTTATCAATTTAATTTCTCTCTTTCTTTGGAGCAATAAAGGGAAAGGCCAAAGAGATAGTGCAAAGAAGTGACACTATCATGATGGGATAATGTATAGAAACATAAGAGTATGTATCCAATTGAAGCAGTACAGAGAAACTATAGTAAAGTAAAAAAACTGGGGTTTTTACTGTAACCCATTTAACATTCACAAGGAGGCAAGATGAACTAAGAACACAAAAATAAATAAATGTATATGCTTTCATATCCATTTCAGAGACACGGTTACAACGTGCAAGAAACATACAAATTTCATGGCATGTCACAAGATAAAGGTAAGGATTACGTCCCACCAGGTCTCGAGATCTAGGGGCTCAGAATCTCAATATGAGAGTTCGGCCTTAAGGACAGAGATGAAAGGAGAAGTATTTTGTATGCTGCAAATCTGTGGAATTCTTTACAAGAGGGCTGTGGAAGCCCAGTCACTAAATATGTTCAAGAGTAAGCCCAATAGATTTATGGATATCAAAGAAGTGTGAAGGATGAGTGCATTAAGGTGGTGCAAAAGTTAAAGGCCAGTCATGATCTTATTGAAAGTACTTGTGAGCAACACAAGTAGCCCAACTTCACCTCTCCACATCCGTTGACAAAACATCCATCTCTTCTGAAAGCATGTCTATCTATAATCACCATTCAATATGATCTCCAGAGTACATGTTTTTACCATTTCCAGCCAGTGTTCAATAAATTGCAAAGCAGTTACTAGTTCTCAATTTGTAACATCTGTATCCATTATTCTCCATTCCTATTCCATTTTTAAGCCCTTGAAAGTTCTCATTATGTCTATCAAATCAGTTTCTTTGAACAAATAGTGCCAGGGAATAAATAATCGGGAACATTCAAAATCTTTGAATTAATAATCGTAAACATTCAAAATCTTTGACAAGATGTGATTTTGGTGTGGGGACTGAAAAGGCGTTCCAGAAAGCTGCCTGGATTAGCAGGTATTAGCCCTAGGGGTTAAGAGACATAAGAGGATGGACAAACTTGGATTGTTTTCCCTGATCAGGAGACCCGATAGAAGAATATAAAATTCTGGAGGGGCATAAATAGCATAGACGATGAGAATCTTTTTCCAAGGGTGGAAATGTCAGACGAGTTTAATTTAGTTTGTTGTCACGTGTACCAAGGTGCAGTGAAAAGCTTTTGTTGTGTGACAACCAGTCAGCGGAAAGACAATACATGATTAGACTGGACTAGAGAGAATAGCTTGAAGGTGAGAGGAGCAAAGTTCAAAGGAGATGAACCAGGTTTTAATTCACACAGACAGGGGTGGGTGAATGGAACATCCCGCCAGGGGTGGTGGAGGCAGATACAACAGTAGCATTTAAAAGGCTTTTGGATAGGCACATTTATAGTCATGGAATGAATCACATGCAGGCAGAAGAGATTAGTTTAACTCAGCATCATGTTCAGCAAAGTCACTGAGGGCCAAAGGAATTGTTGCTGCACTGATTTTTTCTTTGTTCTAAATTACAAATGCTGATCTTCGCACAATGGATTTCAGTTCAGTTTTAAAGATACTGTCAGAACCATCTTTGAAAAATAATACTCCCTCTCACAGAAACTCATGTGTTGCTAACCAACAGGTCCTGATGTACTAATGAAAAAACCAAGCCAATATCTTTAATAAGTTACCTCTATGGACCAGATCTGCATTTGATGCTGACAATGCTGGCTCGTCTGCGTTGGAAAAACCCAGTGTGGATTGTGTGATCACTTCGTGTAACACCTGCTTCCAGTCTTACAGTGATGACCCCAAGCTTCCTGGTGTCCGCCAACAATTCTCAATCCCATTCTTAGCTCCCCATCCGTGCCCTCCTCTGGTGGTATTACAATGAGATATAATGTAAGCTTGATGAATAATACCTCATCTTGTATCTTGGCATGTGACAACCTTCCACACTTAACGAGTTCTCCAATTTTAGGTAACATGTTTTTTTCTTTCTATTCGGAAAAGGATTGGCATTCTGCCCATCATCCATCTGTGATTTTTTTTTCACTTCATGCATACTAGTTAATAGACAATAGACAATAGACAATAGGTGCAGGAGTAGGCCATTCAGCCCTTCGAGCCAGCACCGCCATTCAATGCGATCATGGCTGATCACTCTCAATCAGTACCCCGTTACTGCCTTCCCATACCCCCTCACTCCGCTATCCTTAAGAGCTCTATCCAGCTCTCTCTTGAGCATCCAACAAACTGGCCTCCACTGCCTTCTGAGGCAGAGAATTCCACACCTTCACCACTCTCTGACTGAAAAAGTTCTTCCTCATCTCCGTTCTAAATGGCCTACCCCTTATTCTTAAACTGTGGCCCCTTGTTATGGACTCCCCCAACATTGGGAACATGTTTCCTGCCTCTAATGTGTCCAATCCCCTAATTATCTTATATGTTTCAATAAGATCCCCCCTCATCCTTCTAAATTCCAGTGTATACAAGCCTAATTGTTCCAGCCTTTCAACATACGACAGTCCCGCCATTCCGGGAATTAACCTAGTGAACCTACGCTGCACGCCCTCAATAGCAAGAATATCCTTCCTCAAATTTGGAGACCAAAACTGCACACAGTACTCCAGGTGCGGTCTCACCAGGGCCCGGTACAGCTGTAGAAGGACCTCTTTGCTCCTATACTCAACTCCTCTTGTTACGAAGGCCAACATTCCATTGGCTTTCTTCACTGCCTGCTGTACCTGCATGCTTCCTTTCAGTGACTGATGCACTAGGACACCCAGATCTCGTTGAACATCCCCTCTTCCTAACTTGACACCATTCAGATAATAATCTGCCTTTCTATTCTTACTTCCAAAGTGAATAACCTCACACTTATCTACATTAAACTGCATCTGCCATGTATCCGCCCACTCACACAACCTGTCCAAGTCACCCTGCAGCCTTATTGCATCTTCCTCACAATTCACACTACCCCCCAGCTTAGTATCATCTGCAAATTTGCTAATGGTACTTTTAATCCCTTCATCTAAGTCATTAATGTATATCGTAAATAGCTGGGGTCCCAGCACCGAACCTTGCGGTACCCCACTGGTCACTGCCTGCCACTCCGAAAGGGACCCATTTATCCCCACTCTTTGCTTTCTGTCTGTCAACCAATTTTCTATCCATGTCAGTACCCTACCCCCAATACCATGTGCTCTAATTTTGCCCACTAATCTCCTATGTGGGACCTTGTCGAAGGCTTTCTGAAAGTCGAGGTACACCACATCCACTGACTCTCCCCTGTCAATTTTCCTAGTTACATCCTCAAAAAATTCCAGTAGATTTGTCAAGCATGATTTCCCCTTCGTAAATCCATGCTGACTCGGAATGATCCTGTTACTGCTTTCCAAATGCTCAGCAATTTCGTCTTTTATAATTGACTCCAGCATCTTCCCCACCACTGATGTCAGACTAACTGGTCTATAATTACCCATTTTCTCTCTCCCTCCTTTCTTAAAAAGTGGGATAACATTTGCTATCCTCCAATCCACAGGAACTGATCCTGAATCTATAGAACATTGAAAAATGATCTCCAATGCTTCCACTATTTCTAGAGCCACCTCCTTAAGTACCCTGGGATGCAGACCATCAGGCCCTGGGGATTTGTCAGCCTTCAGTCCCATCAGTCTACCCAAAACCATCTCCTGCCTAATGTGGATTTCCTTCAGTTCCTCCATCACCCTAGGTTCTCCGGCCCCTAGAACATTTGGGAGATTGTGTGTATCTTCCTCAGTGAAGACAGATCGAAAGTAACGGTTTAACTCGTCTGCCATTTCTTTGTTCCCCATAATAAATTCCCCTGCTTCTGTCTTCAAGGGACCCACATTTGCCTTGACTATTTTTTTCCTCTTCACGTACCTAAAAAAACTTTTGCTATCCTCCTTTATATTATTGGCTAGTTTACCCTCGTACCTCATCTTTTCTCCCCGTATTGCCTTTTTAGTTAACTTTTGTTGCTCTTTAAAAGAGTCCCAATCCTCTGTCTTCCCACTCTTCTTTGCTATGTTATACTTCCTCTCCTTAATTTTTATGCTGTCCTTGACTTCCCTCGTCAGCCACAGGTGTCTCTTACTCCCCTTAGAGTCTTTCCGCCTCTTTGGGATAAATTGATCCTGCAACCTCTGCATTAGTCCCAGGAATACCTGCCATTGCTGTTCTACCGTCTTCCCTGCTAGGGCCTCCTTCCAGTCAATTTTGGCCAGCTCCTGCCTCATGCCTCTGTAATCCCCTTTGCTATACTGTAATACTGACACTTCCGATTTTCCCTTCTGCCTTTCCATTTGCAGAGTAAAACTTATCATGTTGTGATCACTGCCTCCTAATGGCTCTTTTACCTCTAGTCCCCTTATCAGATCAGGATCATTACACAACACTAAATCCAGAATTGCCTTCTCCCTGGTAGGCTCCAGTACAAGCTGTTCTAAGAATCCATCTCGAAGGCACTCTACAAACTCTCTTTCCTGGGGTCCATTTCCAACCTGATTTTCCCAGTCTACCTGCATGTTGAAATCTCCCATAACCACCGTAGCATTACATTTGTGACACGCCAATTTTATCTCCTGATTCAACTTGCACCCTATGTCGAGGCTATTGTTTGGGGGCCTATAGATAACTCCCATTAGGGACTTTTTACCCTTACAATTCCTCATTTCTATCCATACTGATTCAACATCTCCTGATTCTATGTCACCCCTTGCAAGGGAATGAATATCATTCCTTACCAGCAGAGCAACCCCACCCCCTCTGCCCACCTGTCTGTCTTTTCTATACGTTGTGTACCCCTGAATATTCAGTTCCCAGCCCTGGTCCTCTTGTAGCCATGTCTCAGTGATCCCTACAACATCATACTTGCCCATGACTAACTGAGCCTCAAGCTCATCCACTTTATTTTTTATACTACGCGCATTTAAGTACAACACTTTAACTTCTGTATTTACCTCCCCTCTCACATCGGTCACAAATGGCCCTGCCCTTACTCTCTTTTCCCCTCTAGAACTTCTGTTCCCATTCTTCCGAGAGTCTTCTGCAATATCTCCTGTATTCCCTTTAACCTCATCTTCATATTCACAATTTGTTATATTTGACATATCCAAGATCCCTGCTGTAGCACGTAACACTGATAAAGAAGCATTACCTGCTGCTAATTACCACATTAATCCATTGGTCTCACTCTATCAAATGAAATATACAATTATAAATATTTAGGGTAGGTACATATAGGACAGGTAGTCAGTATTATTCCCTCCAAGGTAGAAATGCAAAATACTACTGGGCATAGATCTAAGGTAAATGGGAGAAAGTTAAAAGGAGTCGCAGATAGATAGGGAGGTCAAAAAGGCTTTTGGCCTTCATCAGTCAGAGTACTGAGTACAGAAGCTGGGAGGCCATGTTGCAATTATAAAAGATATTGGTGAGGCCACATTTAGAGTATTGTGTTCAATTCTGGGCACTATGTTTCCGGAAAGATGTTGTCAAGCTGGAAAGGGTACAGAGAAGATTTACGAGGATGTTGGCAGGACTCGAGGGTCTGAGCTACAGAGAGAGGTTGAGTCGGCTGGGACTCCTTGGAGTGCAGGAGGAAGGGGGGGTGATCTTACAGAGATGTAGAAAAAATCATGAGAGGAATAGATCGGGTAGATGCACAGAGTCTCTTGCCCAGAGTAGGGGAAATCGAGGACCAGAGGATTAAGATGAAGGGGAAAAGATTTCACAGGAACCTGAGAGGTAACCTTTTCACACAAAGGGTGGTGGGTGAATGGAACGAGCTGCCAGACGATGTAGTTGAGGCCTGGAGCATCGCAACGTTTAAGAAGCAGTTGGGACAGGATTGGAGGGATTTGGACCAAACGCAGGCAGGTGGGACTACTGCAGCTGGGACATGTTGGTTGGTGTGGGCAAGTTGGGCCGAAGGGCCTGTTTCCACATTGTATCACTCTAGGACTCTATGAGATTTGTGGCAAGTGTTTCCTAACCCAGATTAGTAGGTGCCTGAAACTCACCGCCATTGGATCAGGTGTTGGCTGAAGAAGGACCCCAATCCAAAACATCACCTATCCATTCTCTCCAGAGATGCTGCCTGACCCGTTGAGTTACTCCAGCATTTTAAGTCTATCTTTGGAATTCAATGAGTTAACTTTTATACTTGACCATCAATCCATTAGATAAGCATGTCTTCAATGTTTTTAGTTCTCAATAATCCAAAATGTATCTGTCTAAAATCAATTGAATTCTGAAAACTCATAAATGGTTGGCATTGCTCCTTTGACATGGTATTGACCGTATCCATAAAAAGTACAAAATCTTCCAACTTTCCTGAGGTTTATCTCTCTGATCTTTACCTGCAGCAGAGTTAGCTTTCCCACTTTGCTGACTACACCAACCCCACATCCCTCATGTTTGCATTTTTTAGCAACCATATTTCACTTGAGGACACTTTTACATGTGATTTAAATCTATCAATGAATTATGGAAAGGAAATTTGTTCTGTAGCAATAAATTGCACATGTGGAAGTTGATAAACAGGAAGAGTTGACAGCACAAAGCAATCAGATATGTGGCCTCACGAGCTTTACATTTCTGAGTCTAACTTCAGCTTGAATTTATCAGTGAATTGTATTCACATTTGCACTGCTCAGAAAGAGTGTGTCAGTCCCAGCTGAACATCTGAAAATCTTTTGTTTTAAATATTAGAAACAAAGCACCCAATGCACTGAACAGAACATAAAAATAAGGCACTGTTAATGAGTGCAGGGCAATGGTCATAAGGTCATGAATGATCGGAGCAGAATTAGGGCATTCGGCCCATCAAGTCTATTCCGCCATTCAATCATGGCTGATCTATTTCTCCCTCCTTACCCCATTCTCCTGCCTACACCCCATAAGTTTTGACACCCGTACTAATCAAGAATCTATCTATCTCTGCCTTAAAAATATCCAGTGATTTAGTCTCCACAGCCTTCTGTGGCAAAGAATTCCACAGATTCACCACCCTCTGACTGAAGAAATTCCTCCTCATCTCCTTCCTAAAGGAACGTCCTTTAATTCTCAGGCTATAACCTCTGGTCCTGGATTCTCCCACTAGTGGAAACATCCACCCCACATCCCATGGCAGTATTACCATCAGGATCTCAACATCCTCTCCTGAAACTAAGTTATGAAGTTTACACACACCTTCCATTCATTCTCTTTCTTATCCTGCCTTATAGCGATCAGCACCCAGGAGCTTGCTTAACAGGTAACTGTTGACCTATTGATTTTTTGTCATTCGTTGTTTTTTATCTCCTCGAGTCTCACTGTTTTGCCTCATTACCATTTGCTGCATCTCTCTTCACTGCATTATTGCTAACCCACCTTTGACCTTGTGATTTGTTCCCCTTTTATGCTTTACATTTGTCTGTATGCTCTCCATCTATCTCTTGGCTTTCCGATCTGCTTTTTCTGCCTTCTGCCACAATGAAGTGTTTCTACTCAGAACAGCACGTGACACATGTGCAAAATGATACCTCAATATTTCATGCTGTTCCAGCTTAATTAGCCACTGGGCATTCTATGCAGGACTGAACAGCGAAAAATACTGATGAAAAACAATAGATTTCATGAAAGGAAGCATTTCATCATGGAGAAAATGCATTTGTTAGCCTGATCATACAATTCAGCATATTGTATTCATGAACGTGAACCTCCATGTTTAGTATACTGTACATGAGCACCGGAGCATTAAGGGTAATGTTCTCTAGCTTTCATTCCATACGGTAAATGATAAACATCTGGAACTTTAAAAAAAAGATACTTCTATTCTGCGCTAAAGTCATATTTAGAACTTCATTTCAAGGCCTGACTGCAGAGATGCCAGCCTGACTCGTGAAGTTGAGGAGGAATTTCTTTAGTCAGAGTGTGAGTCTTTGCCACAGAAGGATGTGGAGGCCGTCAATGGATACTTTTAAGGCAAAAATAGATAGATTCTTGATTAGTACGGGTGTCAGGGGTTATGGGGATGAAGGCAGGAGAATGGGGTTAAGAGGGAGAGAGAGGGATCAGCCATGATTGAATGGCGGAGTAGACGATCGTCTGACAGGCCTGATTCTGCTCCTATCACTTATGACATGACCTTAATATCATTCAAAATCTTTTTATGTGGCCTTTCACATGTTTGAAACCACCTACACCTGCAAAGGTAAAGTCCTTCCATTTTAGTGCAAGTTAATGTCAGAGTTCCCTGCAGTCAGGCATTGGTGCTTCATGCTGGTGTTGGACAACAGTAAACCAATCGTAAAATCCTGGAATGAAGTTGTAAAACTTATATGCTCAAATTATCATTCCCAATGCTCACTCTTGGTTTGTTTCTCCACTTACTATGTTTTGACAGAGGTTCATATATTTTTTACGTCGAGATGTACTGCAGAAATGCTCTTTCTGTAATAGTAACATGAGATTTGAACATCATTTCTCACTCATCGCCACTGGAGACAACCTATTTGAAGCCACTCAAAGCAGGGGTGTGAATGGACTATGTTTTTTTGTTGTACCAAATGGGAATACTCCACATCCCTCACACTAAATAACCTGCTAAGTGTAGACGTAGTGTCCACTTCACCGCACACTTGCGATTGGTCAGCCAAAGGCGACTGGATCTGGCGATGTCGGGGATGGCCTGGCCTGGTGATGCTGTCAGTTTCTTTCACTGCTATGCCATGCCGCAGGCCGCATCCGATCTGCGCATTTGTCCAAATTCAGTGGAGGTTCCAGCATGAGACACAATAATGCAAGTAGCTTGAATGAAACAAGATTAGAATATAAAAGATAGACACCGATCTGGTCTGGTCAAGGGCCATAGCCTCAAAATAAAAAGGGCGTACCTTTAGAAAGGGGATGAGGAGGAATGTCTTTAGTCAGAGAGTGGTGAATCTGTGGAATTCATTGCCACATAGGTCTGTGGAGGTCAAGTCAATGGATATTTTTAAAGCAGAGATTGACAGATTCTAGATTAGTACGCCAGGAGTTTATGGGGAGAAGGCAGGAGAATGGGGTTGAGAGGAAAAGATAGATCACCCATGATTGTATGGAGTTGAAGACTTGATGGGCCGAATGGCCCGATTCTGCTCCTATACTTCATGAACATGAACTGCTGCTACCCATTTTAACTCCTCTTCCGTTTTCTATGCTGACCTTTCTATCGAGGACCTCCTTCATTGCCAGTGAGTGAGGCCATGCACTAACTGGAGGAACAGCACCTCATATTCCACTTGGGAAGCTCACAACCCAATAGTCTTTTTCATTGAATTCTCCAATTTTATGTAACTACAAAAGCACAAACACCACCCCCTCCCCCCATGCCCCCTTCATTTCCCCCTGGTGCCTCACCTGGATGCACCTATTTCTCCCTTCACCCTCCCCTTCCACTGACATTCCTTCTTCTAGCTTCACAATTTGCAACTCTTCTATCACAGAAACGTGAGGCCACGTAAACGAGGCAAAGTAGTACTACATAAAGAACAAAAACCAAACAGCTGGAAGAGGTGTGCGCAGTGGAGGAGTTGCTGCCTTACAGCGCCAGAGACCTGCGTTCGATACTGGCTATGGGTGCTTGTCTGTACGCAGTTTGTACGTTCTTCACGTGACCTGCGTGGGTTTTCTCCGACCACTTCGGTTTCCTCCCACACTCCAAAGACGTACAGGTTTGCAGGTTAATTGGCTTGGTATAAATGTAAAAATGGTCCCTCGTATAGGATAGTGTTAATGTGCGGGGATCGCTGATCGGAGCGGACTTGGTGGGACGAAGGGCCTGTTTCCGCCTTGTATCTCTAAACTAAACTAAGTCAGTGGGTCAGGCACCATCTGTGGAGGGAATGGCCAGATGATCCTTCAAAGTCTGAAGAAAGCTCTTGACCTGAAGCATTGTCAGTTCATTCCTCCATAGATGCTGCCTGACCCACTGACTTCGTCCAGCCTTTTAGTTTTTTACTCAAGATTCCAGCATCTGCAGGTTTGTTTGTCTCCATTCTACTACCCAAATATAGGGTTGGATTCTGAGGAATGCAAGGAAATAAAGAGATCATGACATTCATATAGCCAGTGATCCTTTAAGATAAAAGGTCAGGTCGGTGAGATGCCCAGGAACGCATTCAATATACCTTTCCTTTATGGGCCAAGAAATAGAATGCAATAACAGAGAGCTCTTGGCTGTTTAAAGCAGTAGTTAGGCCACAGTTAGCATACTGTACATTTTACCACATAACACAAAATAAATAATGACACCTCAATTGAAATGAAATATTTGCAGGACCGGGAACTTTGGTTTGAGAAGAGATTGATCAAGTTAAGGCTGTTGTCTCTGGATCAGAGGAGGCTGAAGTGGAATTTACAAAATGTTGCCATAGCTAAAGAACTTTAAGGAAGGATTGACCAGGTCAGTCTTGTTTTCTTTGGATCAGCAGAGGATGAAGTGGAATTTAATTGAAGTGTGTAAAAGTATGAGAAGCCCAGATTGAGTGGATCTAAAGGACATTTTTACCCATGTTGAGAAGCTATAGTAAAATAGTAATGTCTGATAAAATGCAGTACACTGCACGAGTTGTGCCAAGGTGTTCCATTTGATGCACAAAGGTGTAAAAGAACTATTGATCATCTTCAGTGCATTGGAAATTTAGATTGGTTTAGTTTAATTTATAGACACAGTGCGGAAACAGGCACCGACCAGCAATCTCCACACATTAACACTATCCTGCACACACTAGAGACAATTTACACTTATACCAAGCCAATTAACCTACAACCCTCTACGTCTTTGGAGAGTGGGAGGAAAATGAAAATCTCGGAGAAAACCCACAGGGTCATGGGGAAAACATAGAAAATCCGTACAGACAGCACCCGTAGTCAGGATCGAACCTGGGTCACCGGCGCTGCAGGTGCTGTAAGGCAGCTACTCTACCGCTAAGCAACCCTGCAGAGAATGACCCACCTAGTTTCCACCTGGTTCCATCTGCCATTAGCCACATAACGATCCACCGAATTCCTTGTACTTTGTCCTACATTTCATATTACTTTACCCACCCTGTTCAATTTCCCTACCATTCCTGCTTTATCGGTTTCCATCTTATCACCTACCACCTCTGTCGCAACTCCCTTCCCTAATTGGCTCCATCTTCCCATCATCTGTACCTCAGCAGGTTCGACCGATCACCTCCCGCCCTCTGTGACATCCCTCCCTCTCATTCCACCTGCTACGCGCTCAGTTCCAATGCAGAGTCGCAACCTCTAATGTTGACCATTCCACTGCCCCCACAGATACTGCTTGAGGTTCTGAATTTGTTATAAACCACTGGTGTCAGCCACCTAAACATCACTTTATGTCATAATTCCAACTTTACGATACGATACAATAGAATATTTATCCCAGGAAGGAAATTGATCTGCCAACAGTCATAAAACACAAGATACATGAAATATGAAATTAAAGTGACGAATGGAAAGGACTGGGGATGTGCAAAGATTTAGGGTGGGGGGGGGGGGGGGGGGGGGAGTCAGTCTACCCTTCAACAGAAGAGGGAGGAGTTGTACAGTTTGATAGCCGCAGGGAAGAAGGATCTCCTGTGGCGTTTTGTACTGCATCTTGGTGGAACCAGTCTGTTGCTGAAGGTACTCCTTCGGTTGACTAGTATGTCATGTATGCTCCATTAGGTACGTGACACTATGCTCCATTAGGTACTTGATACATAACGTAATATGAGGGAAGGTGGTAAACTGGCTTGATTCATGAAACACGTCCTTGCAGCTCAACCTCTGTTCCAACTTTTCACAGGCAATGCATTTGTTTCTGTATTCTTGGCATCATACATTCCACTTTCCCACTAATGTTTCTCTGCTCCAACAGAACATTTACAAAGATTGTATTTACAAGAGCTAGTTTTCCATTTGAGTGCTACAGTAATACCCAAAGCATAATTCTTGGAAGCCTTTATACACAAACCAGCAGACCAAAACTACTGGCTCCAGCCCAGTGAAATGTGTTCATGGAACATGCTTCCGACTGTCACAAGAGGGTTTTCTCTGCAAAACCTATTTTCTTGGCTGTTAAATTATTTTGAAAGCATGCAACAATTTCCAGTTGCTTAAAAATTAACCTTGGGCATTGGCATTGTACTGGACTCAATTCCCCGAATAAAGTGAGCATCATTTCAATTTATTTTGAAGTCATGACGGGCTTTAGATCTCAGTGGGTTAGCACTTGGCCTGACAGATCCACTTGTGTTGCTACAATGACTGAGATGGCCACCATGTGCATGGCATCTCAGCAAGTCAGCTTCATCTCAGTGGAAAACTTAAAGCGTTCTTAACCTTTTGTAGTTTAGTTTGGAGATACAGAGTAGAAACAAGCCCTTTGGCCCACCGAGACCACACAGACCAGGGATCCCCGCACATCAACACTGTCCTACACACACTAGGGCCAATTTTACATTTATACCAAGCCAATTAACCTTCTAACCTGTATGTCTTTGGAGTGTGGGAGGAAACCGAAGATCTCGGAGAAAACCCATGAAGGTCATGGGGAGACGTACAAACTCCGTACAGACAAGCATTCATGGTCAGGATCGAACTGTGTCTCTCGCGCTGTAAGGCAGTAGTAGCCCTACTGCTACGCCACCGTGCTGCCCAGTTAAATTGACAATGATGCTGGCTCCCTTATAAAGCACATTGGGAATTAATGTGCCTGGAAAAATTGATATTTAACTGTAAATAGACAATAGACAATATAGACAATAGACAATAGGTGCAGGAGTAGGCCATTCAGCCCTTCGAGCCAGCACCGCCATTCAATGCGATCATGGCTGATCACTCTCAATCAGTACCCCGTTCCTGCCTTCTCCCCATACCCCCTCACTCCGCTATCCTTAAGAGCTCTATCCAGCTCTCTCTTGAAAGCATCCAACGAACTGGCCTCCACTGCCTTCTGAGGCAGAGAATTCCACACCTTCACCACTCTCTGACTGAAAAAGTTCTTCCTCATCTCCGTTCTAAATGGCCTACCCCTTATTCTTAAACTGTGGCCCCTTGTTCTGGACTCCCCCAACATTGGGAACATGTTTCCTGCCTCTAATGTGTCCAATCCCCTAATTATCTTATACGTTTCAATAAGATCCCCCCTCATCCTTCTAAATTCCAGTGTATACAAGCCTAATTGCTCCAGCCTTTCAACATACGACAGTCCCGCCATTCCGGGAATCAACCTAGTGAACCTACGCTGCACGCCCTCAATAGCAAGAATATCCTTCCTCAAATTTGGAGACCAAAACTGCACACAGTACTCCAGGTGCGGTCTCACCAGGGCCCGGTACAACTGTAGAAGGACCTCTTTGCTCCTATACTCAACTCCTCTTGTTACGAAGGCCAACATTCCATTGGCTTTCTTCACTGCCTGCTGTACCTGCATGCTTCCTTTCAGTGACTGATGCACTAGGACACCCAGATCTCGTTGAACATCCCCTCTTCCTAACTTGACACCATTCAGATAATAATCTGCCTTTCTATTCTTACTTCCAAAGTGAATAACCTCACACTTATCTACATTAAACTGCATCTGCCATGTATCCGCCCACTCACACAACCTGTCCAAGTCACCCTGCAGCCTTATTGCATCTTCCTCACAATTCACACTACCCCCCAGCTTAGTATCATCTGCAAATTTGCTAATGGTACTTTTAATCCCTTCATCTAAGTCATTAATGTATATCGTAAATAGCTGGGGCCCCAGCACCGAACCTTGCGGTACCCCACTGGTCACTGCCTGCCATTCCGAAAGGGACCCATTTATCACCACTCTTTGCTTTCTGTCTGTCAACCAATTTTCTATCCATGTCAGTACCCTACCCCCAATGCCATGTGCTCTAATTTTGCCCACTAATCTCCTATGTGGGACCTTGTCAAAGGCTTTCTGAAAGTCGAGGTACACCACATCCACTGACTCTCCCCTGTCAATTTTCCTAGTTACATCCTCAAAAAATTCCAGTAGATTTGTCAAGCATGATTTCCCCTTCGTAAATCCATGCTGACTCGGAATGATCCTGTTACTGCTATCCAAATGCTCAGCAATTTCGTCTTTTATAATTGACTCCAGCATCTTCCCCACCACTGATGTCAGACTAACTGGTCTATAATTACCCATTTTCTCTCTCCCTCCTTTCTTAAAAAGTGGGATAACATTTGCTATCCTCCAATCCACAGGAACTGATCCTGAATCTATAGAACATTGAAAAATGATCTCCAATGCTTCCACTATTTCTAGAGCCACCTCCTTAAGTACCCTGGGATGCAGACCATCAGGCCCTGGGGATTTATCAGCCTTCAGTCCCATCAGTCTACCCAAAACCATTTCCTGCCTAATGTGGATTTCCTTCAGTTCCTCCATCACCCTAGGTTCTCCGGCCCCTAGAACATTTGGGAGATTATGTGTATCCTCCTCAGTAAACACAGATCCAAAGTAACGGTTTAACTCGTCTGCCATTTCTTTGTTCCCCATAATAAATTCCCCTGCTTCTGTCTTCAAGGGACCCACATTTGCCTTGACCATTTTTTTCCTCTTCACGTACCTAAAAAAACTTTTGCTATCCTCCTTTATATTATTGGCTAGTTTACCCTCGTACCTCATCTTTTCTCCCCGTATTGCCTTTTTAGTTAACTTTTGTTGCTCTTTAAAAGAGTCCCAATCCTCTGTCTTCCCACTCTTCTTTGCTATGTTATACTTCCTCTCCTTAATTTTTATGCTGTCCTTGACTTCCCTCGTCAGCCACAGGTGTCTTTTACTCCCCTTAGAGTCTTTCCGCCTCTTTGGGATAAATTGATCCTGCAACCTCTGCATTATTCCCAGGAATACCTGCCATTGCTGTTCTACCGTCTTCCCTGCTAGGGCCTCCTTCCAGTCAATTTTGGCCAGCTCCTGCCTCATGCCTCTGTAATCCCCTTTGCTATACTGTAATACCGACACTTCCGATTTTCCCTTCTGCCTTTCCATTTGCAGAGTAAAACTTATCATGTTGTGATCACTGCCTCCTAATGGCTCTTTTACCTCTAGTCCCCTTATCAGATCAGGATCATTACACAACACTAAATCCAGAATTGCCTTCTCCCTGGTAGGCTCCAGTACAAGCTGTTCTAAGAATCCATCTCGAAGGCACTCTACAAACTCTCTTTCCTGGGGTCCATTTCCAACCTGATTTTCCCAGTCTACCTGCATGTTGAAATCTCCCATAACCACCGTAGCATTACATTTGTGACGATAGTTTGACGATCAGTCATTTAAGGCAGGAAACAGGGTGAGCTAACTTCCTTGCACCGTAGGTAATAACTCAAAGATAATTGATTCACAGACCTGATGTTTAATTACACAACTCTGCAATAAAGTTCATTTCCTTTAAGCAAAGTGACTTGTAAAATGAAACAGCAACTCAGTCATTTAAAGAAGATGACATTTTAAACTTAGACTTGTGCCATGCCTTGACCTGGAGACATTTACTCCTGCCCAACCATTTTGAAAACATTTCACAGCGGTTGACTCCAACATAAATCTCTGATCAATTTCAGCTTCCATTGCTCACAATGTCACTGCTCTTTATGTCTTCTTTACTCGAGGGGAAGGAGGTCAAGGGGGAGCATATTAACTGGGATGCACTTTAAATCTGCCTCTGAATTTTATGCGTGCAGATATTGTTTCAAGTTGGCTAAAAGGTTATTGACAAATCAGATCAGCCTTGCCCCGAATTAAAGCAGAGAATTTTTAAATAATCAATTGTCTCCTGCAGTTAAACGCTGCAATATTTTAATTGTACACAAACTACCTTGAGCATAGTTTGGACATTATCTTCTAATAAACTCAAACTTAATTAAATGCTGATAATTAAACATCTTTGGAATGAATCGACAGGCCTAAATTCGGCAGGATAACATCGACATCTTTCCACATAACTGTCAGCAACCTCGGCATTTCTTCACATCCTGAAGCTGCAACAAGCTGTGGCTATTTTTATAACAGTCCAACATTGCAGTGGGAAGTAGCAACAATTGTCCACCATTTACTGTTTGCAATCAACACCAATATCCTGCAAAATGGCTGGACATACAGCAGGGGCAACTTCTCCATCATCTTTCACAGAAGAGAATGGTTGTTGGGGACCAATGTAAATAGCGGTCAACTGAGATCTTTTAAAATTTTGAGTATTCATTTGTTTTTATAAATATTTTGTTTTTAATTTTTTCAAAAAATGTTTAACAGATTTTGAAACTCATTAGTTTGAATAGTTTTCAATTGCCTTCAAATGCCTGAGTGTCCGCTTTGGCACACTTTGTTTCCCTGAAAGCTCTTTCACAGTGAATGCGATCATTCCTGCCTAGCTGTGGAAGAACGTATGTGAGTCTGAAAATCGTAACCTCCATGTTAAGGAACAGCTTCCTCAGGCCAGTGAACACTCCAAATGCCAACTAAACTTTCAACAACGAACTGTCTTGGTTGCGCTCAGGACGTTGGGCATTTATTTAGGTTTGCAACAATATTGAGTTTCTTTTTAATTATTGAGCTTTTTGTTGTTGTTTGTTTATTGAACATTGTGTTTACAAACCTGCCCTGCTGCTGCAAGTAAGAATGTCACTATTCCATTTTGGTACATATGACAATTAACCACTCTTGACTCTTGGGATTAATACTAGTTTGACACACAATTTGAAGGACCATGGTTCACGAATGTCATTATTTGAACAACATGATGCAGTTTCAATTAAATAATTATGAAAGATAGAAAAATGAGGAAAAACGTTTTCACCCATTGAGTTGTGAATCTGTGGAATTCTCTGCCACTGAAGGCAGTGGGGGCCAATTCACTGGATGTATTCAAGAGACAGTTAGATATTGCTCTTCGGGCTAACGGAATCAAGGGATATGGGGAGAAAGCAGGAACGGGGTACTGATTTTGGATGATCAGCCATGATCATATTGAATGGCAGTGCTGGTTCAAAGGGCCGAAAGGCCAACTCCTGCACCTATTTTCTATGTTTCTATGAAACATTGATAAGTTTGTAAAGCTTTCTCAGCCAGGTAAGTAAGGGGTAAGACTGAATGTTTTAAGCAGTTTTGCGAAGTTAATGTGATGGCTCTGTCTGGCCTTGAATTTATATTCCAAAGTCTTAAAGGTGATCGCAAAATCTAGGTAAACATCATTTTCTGTAGAAGGAACTGTAGATGCTGATATACTCCGAAGATCGACACAAAATGCTGGAGTAACTCAGCGGGACAGGCAGCATCTCTGGAGAGAAGGAATGGGTGATGTTTCGGGTTGAGACCCTTCTTCAGACGGAAGAAAACCACCATTTTCTGTTCCTTTCGCTTTATCTACAAGACTGAAGACCAATCCAAGCAGTTTATATTTTGGATGTCAATTGTTGCTGAAATGATAAGCAATTCAGTAATTATCATCATTGGCTTCTGCTTCTATCAGGCAGACCTTTCTTAACATCTTTTTTGCAGATATATCATCACCAGCAACCTGAGATGTGATCGGTATCTTAAGGCAGAGGCCTAACTTAGAGTGGCAACTTACATTGTCATTTGCCAAGAGTGTTTGGTGCAGTTGAAATCTCCATGGCGAAGAAACACAAACATCCTAAATATTGAAAAAACCTGAATTATTTGCAGCAGATTTCAAAAGATTACCTGCATATAAATTGCCTTGTAAACAAGCAGGATCTAATGATTACAAATAAGCCATGTAGCAAAAAGTGTCAGGAAAGAAAAGATTGATGATAATAGAAAAGAATTGTTCCATATTAACATGCTCATATATGCCCAGTTTGCTAAACAAAAGCATTCCCTTGTAAAATTTCATTTACTAGGTAATGTATCTTAAAGAAGATTATTTTAAAAGTGTCTATCAGTTGACTTAGAAAATCTTAGTTTTGATCATTTTCTCCATTCTAAAGTGGGTGGTATCGGATTGTGAAGATGATTATCAAGAATTACGGTGGGATCTTGATCAGCTGGGCAAGTGGGCCACGGAATGACAAATGGAGTACAATACAGGTAAGTGAGAGATGTTACCTCTTGGGAAGTCAAAGCAGGACCTTCACTGAGAATGGTAGTGTCCTAGGGAGAGTTGTAGAACAGAGGGTAATTAAATGTGGCATCACAGCTAGATGGGATGGTGAAGGCTATCGGCAGACTGGGCTTCATCAGTCAGGGAACTGAGTGTTGACATTGGAGCATTACGTCACAGTTGCAGAAGACATTGGTAAGGCTACACGTGAGAGTATTGTGTTCAGTTCTGGTCACCCTGCCGGAGAAAGATGCCATTCAGGTGGAAAGAGTGCAGAAAATATTTACAAGGATATTGCCGCCATGGTGCCCCTGCTTACCAAAGCAAAAGTGAGCACCTTCTGTAAATCAGGAACAGTCGGTCGCCACACATTTAATAATCACATCAGAACCCGTATTTTTAAATATTGTCTCCTGAATAACGCTTATTAAATCACTGGACACAAGTGACACAAACTGCAAAAAATATCCAATTTTAATTTCTCCTCAGAATACCCATAGCTCCAGTACTACTAAAGTTACATTGGGGATTGGACAGATTGTAGTTCCTTCACTGTCAATAGACAATAGACAATAGGTGCAGGAGGAGGCCATTCGGCCCTTCGAGCCAGCACCACCATTCAATGTGATCATGGCTGATCATTCTCAATCAGTATCCCGTTCCTGCCTTCTCCCCATACCCCCTGACTCCGCTATCCTTAAGAGCTCAATCTAGCTCTCTCTTGAATGCATTCAGAGAATTGGCCTCCACTGCCTTCTGAGTGTCCTTGCACCAGTCCCCTGCCACTGCCTTAAAGACGGAAAGGAAAAGTGGAAAAGATAAACTTGCAGGAAAGCAGAACGAAGAAAGGACAACAACAAGAGAGTTGGAGTCAAACTCCTGGGAAATAATAAGTGAAAGTGAGCAACGGCAAGGCAGAGGTTAATGGTTACCCTAGCTCCCTCGAAGTAAGTGGAAGAGTGCACCAGATGAGGCCCCAATCCTGTTGATAGTTGCTTGTTCATGACTGATGATAGACTGTACTTGGCACTCTTTCCTAATGATGAACCTGGAAGTAAGATTAATGTCCATGAGCAAAAGCTGTACATTTCCCTGAACCACCCATTGTCCTGTCCTCCCTACTAACATCAAACAGTACGATTCTGAAGCATGAAATATGGTGGGAGCGCTCTCAAGTAGAGGAGATGCCATGAGCATAGATCTGAAGAGATGAATGGTCAGTATTTTGTACTGTAATTTCTATGCAAACATGGTAAACCAGGCAGTGGCCTGCTGGAAGGAAATGTGAATCACACAAGAAATGCTGACAGTTTCTTTGTCATTGCCAAACGGAAGAAAATATTGACTTTGTGTCAACAGTCCAAAATAACAATTATTCTTAGTTTCAATCCAGTTGTCAAGGATGAACTGACATTATTGAATTCTTGAGGCAGAGCTAGACATGTTCAACATAGCAATGATACAGTGTGTACAGTTTTCTATCCTGCACCACCAAATTCTGCCCCATCTTTATCATATCATCATCATCCAATGCAGAAATAGGTACTTTTGCCCAAATGAGTTGCATCTGAGCCAACAAACGTCAATTTAACGAATACCATTTTTCATCCTTTGTGCATTCCCATCAACTCCTTTCAGATTGTTGCCTTAAAATGGAGGGCACTTGACAGTGGGCAATTTACAGTGGCCGATTAACCCAACAACCCATGTTTTTTGGGATGTATGAGGAAATCGGAGAACCTGGAACAAACCCATGTGGTTGCAGGCAGAAAATACACACAGACAACATCTGAGGGCAGGATCGAACTTGGATCACTGGAGCTGTGTGACAATGGCTCTACCAGCTGCACCCTGCATCTTCAAAAACTTCAAAGCCTTTATTTATGGGGCTTCTAAACCAGCCTTCTGCTCTATTTCCTACCCTCAACATATTTAATAGCTATGCAGTGCCCCATTTAAAATATAGGCTGACCACCAATTTTTCAGCATCTGATGGTCCACCCCTAAAATCTGGACAAAATAACGAGAAGATAACGCAAAATGCTGGAGTAACTCAGAAGGGCAGGCAGCAAGGGTCTTGACCCGAAAAGTCATCCATTTCTTCTTTCCACAGATGCTGCCAGTCCTGCTGAGTTACTCCAGGATTTGGTGTCTATGTTTGGTGTATAACTAGCACTGGGAGTTCCTTTCCACACAAAATTACCAGGACTCAGTTGAAATTCCCTGACCAGCCACAGGTGGCAATGCGAGTGGCAAGCCAGGGCTTTAAACGGCCGGGGAAATGGTGGGAGCCTGGGATGGGGCAGCAGGTCTTTCCATTCACATTCAGTTTACATTTTATATTTGTTTTATTTAAGTTTCTGGCACTCCATGGTGCTTTGGAGACACGGGAGGGGTGGCATCAGAGGGCCAAGGGTGTATTATTGTTTCATTATCACGTGACCTCTGTTGCCCCCCCAAAAAATCAATAGTCTGGAACTGAGGGTGCTGGAAAATCAGTGTTCAACCTGTATTAAATTTAAGTTCATAAAGTTTGGAACTGGATTCAGTAATCTAAGAATCAGCAGTGTGTTGAGGATACACTAATCAGTCTGAAGAAGGGTCTTGACCCAAAATGTCATCCATTCCTTCTCTTCTGAGATGCTGCCTGACCCGCTGAGTTACTCCAGCATTTTGTGTCTACCTTCAATTTGAACCAGCATCTGCAATTATTTTCCTAGAAAACACAAAGCCTTCATCGGTATATAATTATTGAATGCGATTTCACTTCAACTGCTATTTTGTCTTTTTCTTTTATATATTTAAGTACTAATTGAACTGTAATGTACACGCAATGTGTTCCCTTTCATATAGCTTAAGTACATTGGCACAAGCACAGTCTCAATTCTATGGTCTTTATATTCCACACACAGGGGGTCAAGTGGCAATCTTTCTGGTGCACAGAAACACAGGCATCACATGCAATAATTTCAACATTAAACTACTGTTGCAAAAATTAACGCTCATAACCTCAGCGACACTAACAAGAATATACTTTTATAACCCAAGGAGATTTTTTTCAAACTACTTGACATCCCGAAGCCCCTTTAAACAACTAACAAAATAAGTATGAAGAACATACAAATGCAATGCTCCAGTGAGGTGCACCTTCATGCAACATGTCATGAGACTGAAGGTAAATTGAAAGAATTTTGCAAAGAGTGGTGCTATTATTCATTACTTTCAGTGAAATTTATTAGAACATCTGATGTAATGTTACTTTCACTCTTTCAATTTTTGCGTAAGAGGAAAAACATTTGGGAGCTAGAGCCAACATTTGAGAAAATATTAATTGTTTAGCTGTCAAAAAACATTAATTCATCATTTTCTAAATTGAATTAAGAATGTAAGAACTCTAAATCCAACTAAATGCATGAGGCAACATTACAACAGACATAATAGCATTTGTCCCAAGTACGTGCTACAACACTGCCTCGGACAGAAATTATTTTTGTTGTCTGGTACGGCCAATTGGGATAGACATATGTGTTAATAATTTTGGAAATTAGGAAAAAAGGCAATAGATTCCAGCAAATCTCCTAGGTTTACCCAAGTTCTGGTTAATGCATGTCAAAAAATGACACCAAATTGATTGAGTTTTTTGACAAAGTAGATTGATGAAGAAAGGGTGGTGGATGTTGTATACATGGATTTCAGTAAGACTTCTGATAAAGAGCATCGTGGTTGGCTGATCCAGAGGATTAAGTTGCACGGGATTCACTGTGATCTTGTTGTATGTATTCAGAACTGGCTTATTCATAGGAGACACAGTTGTGGTGGAAGGAAGATATTCTGGCTGGCGGTCTGTGACCAGTGGAGCTCCACATGGATCTGTGCTGGGACCTTTGCTGTTTGTGATACATTTAGAACATTTAATACAGGAAAAGGCCCGTCGGCCTGCAATGTTTCTGCCGACCATGATGCCAAGTTACACTGATCTCATCTGATAGTACATGATCCATATCCATCATTCGAAAAAGCCTCTTAAATGCCACTATCATATCTGCGTCCACCACCACCCACGGCAATGAGTTTCAGGCACCTTCTGTGTAAAATAATTTGCCTCGCACATCTCCATTAAGCTTTCTCCATCCAACCTTGTAGCTATGCCCTCTAGCTTGGACAGTTCCACTCTGGGAAAATTGTTCTGTCTACCCAATCTCAGCCTCTCATAATTTTAGATGCAATGATTTGCATGGAAATGTAGATGGATTGGTGAATAAATTTGCTGATGACACCAAAATTAGTGGATGAGGAAGGCAGTCAGAAGATACAGCAGGATATAGATCAGTTGTCAAAATGGGCAGAGAAAGAGCAGATGGAGTTTAGCCCAAGCAAGTGTGAGGTGTTGCACTTTGGCAGGTTGAATGTAAGGAGATAGTACACAGTTAATGGAAAGACCCTTAACAGCAATGATGTGCAGAGGGTTCTTGGAGTCCAAGTTCATCACTCATTGAAGATGGCAGCACATGTGGATAGGATGGTGAAGAAGGCGTACGGTATACTTACCTTCATTGCTTCATTGAATTTAAGAGGTCATGATGCAGCTCTATAAGACTTTAGTTAGGCCACATTTGGATTATTGTGTGCAGTTCTCATCACCCAATTACAGGAAGGATGTGGAGGCTTTGGATAGGGTGCAGAGGAGGTTTACCATAACAGAATTAGAGGGTATCAACTACAAGGAGAGGTTGGATAAATCTGGATTGTTTTCTCTGGAATGTCGAGGTTGAGGGGAGACTTGATAGAAGTGTATAAAATTATGAGAGGCATAGATGGGGTAGACAGTGAGAACTTTTTCCCCAGGGTGGAAATGTCCAACACAAGAAGGCATAGCTATAACGTGAGAGGGGTAAAGTTTAGTGGAGATGTATGGGGCAAGTTTGTTTTATTCAGAGTGTGGTAGGGGCTTGGAACGCATTGCCAGGGTTGGCGGTGGAGGCAGATAAGATAGAGACGTCTATATAATAATATATGTATGTGGAAGTGCAAGGAATAGAAGGATATGGATCATGCATAGGTAGATGAGATCAGTTTAACTTGCCATCATGCTCAGCAAAAACATTGTGAGTCAAATGTTCGTGTGCTGTCCTGTTCTACGTTCCATGTTAAATATGTCCCCTTTCCTGGTTCACTTTGGATTATTTCACAAAATGAAACAAAAACATATCTTGTGTCACTGCAAATTTCCAATGCTTTGCTGAAAATGCATTCAAGTAATGGACAGATATGCTCGGTGCTCGCAATAATTTTAACATCCCTGTGATGGATCACCAAGCACATCAGCTCATCGATCGATTTCAAGTGAAGCACCCTCTGGTGCATAGGCTGAGCAATTGCCTGTGCCTTTAAAATACTAAACTTCATGTATTGCAGTATTTTAAGTAAAGACTGGTGAAAAGTAAAGAAAACCCGATCCATGCTAAGAAATTGAAATGAAGAATCAGAAATTCAAAAAGGCGTCAAAAATTATGCAATTCTGTTAAGTTGCCAAAAATAATCAAAAGCCAAATTAGGAAAATTGAAATGATTGGGCTCAAGCTGCAAAAGAAAAATACAAAAGAAAAGCTTTAACATTGGAAGCTTTAAAAGCAGGATTTCTATTGCACGTCAAGTTAACACAGCACTGAAAAGTGCTTAGAACTGTTAATGACCATTAAGTACAAGTTGTACTGCCTTTTGGGATAGCACATTGTAAATAGCAGGGAACTCACTGCAGTGCAAATGTAAAGCCAGAGTGCTTAAAGATAGAGGTTTGTGATTTATCATGAATCTTAAAGTAGGAGTAGGATCTGCATATTTTTTCAAGCAATTGTAAGAAGGAAGAGAATTCAGAAATAAAAGTTAATGGGCCATAATTCACTGCAGCAGAGTGATTGTGTTCAGTTCCCTTCAGCGAGACATGCTCTTGCACTTTTTAGATTTCTATATCTTTCGTATGACAAGTTGCTGAAAATCCAAGCAGGTAGAGTCACCACATTGAGTTTAGAGTTTAGTGATGCAGCGCGAAAACAGGCCCTTCAGCCCACCAAGTCCACACTAACATTGATCACCCGCACATCTATGTTATTCCACTTTTGCAAACAACACACTAAGGGAAATAAAATCCATGGGGTCACAGGGACGTATAAACTCCATATAGACAGCACCCCCGGTCAGGATTGAACCCGGGTCTCTGGTGCTGTGAGGCAGTATCTCTACCACAGTGCCACCGTGCTGCCCGCAGGATTGCCTGACAGGAATCTAAGTCCAAGTTAACTCTTGCATTTTAAATGTATCCTAAATGAAGAACTCAAGTTGTCAAAGAGTTGTGCTCCTTGGGTTTTTTTGTGTGGATTGCCCAAGGAACAATCATTTTCTGAAGCTGTGAGCTCCGATTTATGATGGAAAGATTTTCCAAATGCAATTCATGGTGATTGATGTGATTAAATGCACAACTGACTTCATGCCCAATAAATTTCATTGTTCATAAGATCGATTGAAGGTGATCATTATTTACATGTTGTGAAAATCTTGCTGAGATGCGAAATGTCAAAATTCGACTTCCTTTGCAAGCTTGATTCATATCCACCAAATAATTACAGCTACTTTGTGCCATTCAGTACGGATACTGGTAAGACACTCATCTGTCAAAAAGCACACCTCCAGATTCAGGGACACTTTCTTCCCAGCTGTTATCAGGCAACAGAATCATCCTACGACAACCAGAGAGCAGTGCTGAACTATCTACCTCATTGGTGACCCTCGGACTATCCTTGATTGGACTTTGTTGACTTTACCTTGCACTAAACCTTATTCCCTTATCGTGTATCTATCAACTGTAAATGGTTTGATTGTAATCATGTATCGTCTCTCTGTTGACTGGATAGCATGCAACAAAAGTTTTTCACTGTACACTAGGTACACGTAATTATAAACTAAACTGAAACTGATTTTGGCAAAGCTGAAAGAGCAAGTTAGCAGGCAACACACAATGTGCTGGAAGAACTCAGCAGTTTGAGCAGCATCTGATGCAAAATTTCAACACACACATCAACAATTCCTGTCATCCCACAGGATGCTGCACATGGTGCTGAGTTCCTCCAGCAGATTGTTCCTCCAGATTCCAGCATCTGAAATCTCCTGTGTCTCCAAGTTAACAGACAGCTTGTGGACTTCTGCAGTTATATGTCTCTTGCTTCCGACTTCTCTACTCTTTATATATGAATCGTAGCGAGTTCCATTCACCTCAATGTTATTTTGACGATGAATTCTGGCCCATGATGTTCTCCTCAGCACGGTGCTGTGCGGTGTTAATGAGATCGCTTGAATTACGCTGGATTACACAGAGAACTCCATCATCTTAAAATAAACGAGGCCAGGAGCACATCCATGCTATCACATGCAAAGAAGAGATGAATAGAAATGTCGTGTCATTGCATTAAAAAAATTTGGAAATTTAATTTAGTTTAGTGACACATGTACTGAGGTACAGTGAAAAGCTGTTGTTGCCTGCTATCCAGTCAGCAGAAAGATTGTACAAGATTACAATCAAGCCATCCAGTGTACAGAATGTGATGAAGGGAATAACGTGAATAACGTTAAGTGCAAGATATATAGTCCGATAAAAGATAGTCTGAGTGTCTCCAATGAGGGAGATGGCAGCTCAGATCTGCTCTCTAGTTGTGGTACAATGGATCGCTGATAACAGCTGGGAAGAAACTGTCCCTGAATCTGGAGGATTAGGTTTTAACACTTCTGCGATCAGAGTTCGGATCACCTCTATTAAAGAGTCCTTTGTAAGCCTCCAGGGTATAAATGAGACACATGGAAAGCCTACGCAGTCCAAAATGGAGAGCAGTAACTACAATCTGAAAAAGATTTTCTGTTTTTTAAATTACTGCAGTAACTGCAAATGCACTGACAGAAAAGAAAGTCACATCTTTGTTTAGTTTAGTTTAGTTTAGAGATACAGCGCGGAAACAGGCCCTTCGGCCCACTGAGTCCGTACCGACCAGCGATCCCCACACATTAACACTACCCTACACATACTAAGGACAATTAACATTTATACCAAGCCAATCAACCAAGGTCTTTGTACGTCTTTGTAGTGTGGGAGGAATCCGAAGATCTCGGAGAAAATCCACGCAGAACAAGGGGAGAACGTACAAATTCCCTACAGACAGCACCCGTAGTCAGGATCAAACCCGGGACCCAGGGCTCTGGCGCTGCAAGGGAGCAACTCTACCGCTGCACCACTGTGCCACCTTTTGCCTGCACTAATATGAATTGGTTCGTTATTTTTCCATGTTACATCATGAAGCAAAGAGATGTGAAGGTTTTCCACAAGAAGCATTAAAGTTAACTCAATAATTGCAGCCATTCGCACTACCAATACAATCAAATATTGTTTCAGACAGGACTTAGTTATACAGATTCATGCTCTAATGAATGCAGCCAGAGAATATTGTATGACATAAAATATTGGGAGGTTTGAACAAAAGCAGCTAAAGAAATCATAAAAGACTATTAGCAATGTAGAACAAAACTACTGTAAAACAGTGTGGGGCGACACAATGGCGCAATGGTAGAGTTGCTGCTTTACAGCAACAGAGACGCGTGTTCGATCATGACTACATGTGCTGTCTGCATGAAGTTTGCACGTTCTCCCTGTAACCGCATGGGTTTCCTCTGGGTGCTCCGGTTCCCTCCCACACTACAAAGACGTACAGGTTTATAGATTAATTGGCTTCGGTAAGCTATAAAATTGTGTGTGCAGATTAGTGCAGATTGCTGGTCGGCATGGACTCGGTGGGCTGAATAACCCGTTTTTGCGTTGCATCTCCAAAGTCTAAAAATCTGGGATGCAGAAGAATTAATTTTGTTAACTCAAACAGCAAGAAATACCAAATTGGATTTGTCCGCAAAATAATTCAGTTGCATTTATCCAGTGAATCCTCGTGATCTCCCAAAGCTAATATATTATGCTTTAGGTCAACTCACTAGTGTCAAGCAGATAGTGACAGCCACATTTTGCTTGGGAAGAAAACGAGCAAAATGGATGAAATTATTCATGCCTGTCTACTTAAATAGACAACTCACATCCAGGAACAAGTGGCATGAAGTTGCTTCCCTGCAGTAGCACAGCTAAAGGTTATCTTTGTTTCTGAAAAGGCAGTGGCTGGAGGGAAATGTAAACTGCATTGAAATACTGTCCTCGGAATCATACTGTGATGAAAAACCAGCTCGAGAAACCTTGTGGAATTCCCTATAATGATGGGAATCCCCTGTAGTCAATTTGGTGCCTTGAGAAGCAAAAGCTGTGTTTTTGTTATTGAACCCAGGCAGATGAGAATCGGCATAAACCTTTTTCAGCAAATGTTAGGAATGTAAGGCTCGAGATAAATCCCAAATGGAGACAGAACTACTACCAGTACTTACTGTAGGAGCCATTTTGCATTTATTAGTTATTTTTGCTTATTATTATTATTATTATTATTATTATTATTATCACCTTGTATCCTGCTGTAGTTTGGACACTATAGAGTTAATGTGATGCTTACGCAAGGGCGGGGCAGAGCTAGAGTACGGGCAGTTGGGTACGTGCTGAGAAGAGAGTGGGTGTGAGCCAAGGAGGTGCTGACAGAGGGTCAGCCAGAGGCTCCGCCAAAAGATTTATTAGCCAAGATTAATACAAACCACAAAGTTATATCTGGCAATTCGTATCGATCGCATAGACTGTGGTAAGATATGGAATTTTACCTAGCAAATCAATAACCAGTCGATGACAAGAGATATGCCAATATGTTTATTGCACCTTCAAAATAAAGACGACTAACTGTTCAAATGTCGAGGAGGATCTCTGTTATTATTTGTTCGAGTCATTACGCTTATCGCTCACCCAGTCTATGCAAGTGGCAGCTTGGGAGCTAATTGATAGACGAGAAGCTGGCCGCTACATCGCGTAAAATTCCTTCTTAGCTGAAGCGATCAGCTTGAATCCACTTCTTCGGAAAGTTCAGAGAACTTATCTTCGCAAGATACGAAGTGTGAGATCTTACCTGAACTGGAGTGATTGATCGTGAAATCTGCCTAAGCTGGAAAGATTTATTGGAATTTACTCTTCGGAAAGTTCAAAAAGCTTGTCTTCGCAAGAGACGAAGGCTACGAGAGTTTACTGACCAGTGTGAGATTTATTGCCAAAAGCTGAAGCATTATACCTGTCTCTTAGAGTTATTTGAAGTGAATTAGCTCTTGGAAAAAGTCTGTGGGAAAAGATACAGCAGAAATCATAGTCTGCTTTAAATTGTTTTTTTCTGTTTGAGAAAACAAAGGCTGTTTTCGAATGATCAAGAATGCAGACAGCGTAGTAACGACCTTGGGAGTCCCTGGTTACCAAGTCCTGTTGACATACCTACGAGATAGTGGAAAAGAAAGCACATCTGGCTTACATTAACAAGCTCAGAATGTCTGAAATTAAATCCGATGTTCAGTCACAAGGTGGCGATAGTGGAACACGGCCTAAAGTGGGAAAAAGGGCTATTAAGCTTACTGAAATTGGCAAAGACATGGCTTATGAAAGCAATGAGAAGCTGAAGAAACGTAAATATAAGATGGCTGTGAAGACCATGGAAAGAATCAGAGCTAATAAAATTAGGAAAGATGGCAGAGGTGGAGCTTAATCTGGATCAACTTAACCACCTCAAGGACGAAATCTAAAATATCCATGGAACATTTAGAAAGCTACAGTTAGCACCAGAAGAACAGGATAAGCAAGAGAAATGGATACGGCAGGTGGACGAACATTTTGATGACAGGCTGCATCAAACCTGGAGATAGTGCTTCAAGTATTTCAACCTCTAAGTTGAGCATCAAATCTCGTGCATCTTCGACGCTTTCAGTGCGTAAGGAGGCTGAGGTGGAACTGGCTGTTCTTGCTGAACAAGCTGCATTCATGGCACAGAAGCACGAGATTGAGAAGCTAGAAGGCCAAATGGAGGAAGAACGGAAAGAAGAAGAAGCAGAACGGAAGAGAAAACATTTGCAAGAAGAAGAACAGATGAGAAGACAATTAGATTACATGAAGAGGAGTGATCAATTGAAAAGAGAGAACGAATGATTGGAGTTGGAGTCTAAAATGGCAGCAGCCAAGACAAAACTCAGTGTACTTAGCGCTCCAAGATCAAGAAGCAGCTCGATAGTATCTGATAGGATGAGTTCTTATCCAGGACGAGGAGCTGCCCTAAGCCAGTTGCCAGTTGGACGGGAACCATCCGCGACTGAACCCTGGCATGAATGGGAGCCACAGGTTGTTAGACCAAAGCAAACAACCTGGAGACCATTGGTTACAGCTAGTGGTACACTTGGGAGCTAATTGATAGACGAGAAGCTGGCCGCTACACTTACATTGACATTGTCATCCATGTCAAATATAAAACACTTCATAGAAGAATGGTCACAACCTAATTTTGCACAAAGCCATGTTAGAAGACACTCGAGCAGAGATGTTTTTTTAGGGATGTTCAAGGTGCAGGGGGAGGCCGAGAGATTCAGTGTCGAAATTCAATTCATTTTGGCCCAAAACCACAGAATACATGGCCACCAATGAAAGAATTATGGAACCAAAGTTGGAGAAGTAAAGATTACGAATGATTGAAAGTTATCCAGACTGAGATATTCAAAGCGATGGAAGAATGTGAAAGCAAAGATGAGAAGGACAAAATCGAAGAATGGCTCATTGTGATTATGAATCCATGATGTATGCATAAAATAGTAATAAAATTCAGAGATTATTGAAATACCCAAGAAGAATTCAACTAGCTGTGAAAAGACTGAAAAATTGACTTGAGGAAGTATCTTCCATGATTTATTTTAGTTTAGTTTACAGATACCGCGTGGAAACAGCCCCTTCAATTTGTGACAAATGATCACTTATATCCTACACGCTAAGGACAACTTACAGAAAGAGGCAATCAACCTACAAACCTGCTTTGAATTTAGCAGGAAACCGGAGCACCCAGAGAAAACTCACATGGAGAACGTGCAAACCGTACAAACATCACCCGAGGTCAGGATTGAACCCGGGTCTCTGGCACAGTAAGGCAGCAACCCTACCGCCGTGCCACTCTGCTGTCAATAGTATACTGCATTGCAAAACACCAGACTTCAAGGCAGCTTTCCAACTCTGCAACCTCAAAGTTAGGCTGTGCTTTTCTAATTTTGTAAATTGTAGACATTGTTATGTTCAGATGTCATGTGAAAGAGGGCATAAAAATTGCAAAACATCTTTTCAAAAGGCCAAGAGACAGCATAAATTGTTGTTAGGATTTAAATATGAAAATGGATTAACTTAACACTAGGATAGTTTGATTCAGGTAACTCTCTTGTCCAGCAAAAGTGAAGCCTTTGCTCTGAGTGAACGCATAGCTTTTCCAGTCTCCCATCTAATCCCAAAAAATGACGTTTGTTAACATTGCAAGTTCCCCCCCCCCCCCCCACATTTAGAAGAGGACCTTCAAATCTTGATTGGAATTGAAGATAGGTGGAGATTGGAATTGAAGATAGGTGGAGATTGAAGATAGGTGGAGCAACTGAAAATAAAAATCAGTGTCGATGTTAAATAACAAAGAGAAAAATGTACACCAAGATCAAGAAGACTTCAGTCAGAAAATAGTTTATAAGTAAATAGGTAATCTTGAAAAGGAAATGCCCACGCATTATTTTAAAAGAGGAAATGTAGTCACGCCACATTACAAGGCTGTACAGTTCTTCAACATCCTCTCAGAGTTATTTTACATCCAAAGGACATAAGTTTAAGGTGAAGGGGGAAAGATTTAATAAGAATCTGAGGGGTAACTATTTCATGCGTTACTTTAAAAGAGTATGCGTATTAACATCAAATTTCAACCTGTGCAGTTCTTTAACTTCCACCTAGTTTTCTAACATCCATTCATGAATTTAGCTTTCAGTTGCTCCACTCATTTCCATGTTGACTGTGTGTCCAGAAAGTTTTTTTGTTTGGTCTGAAGAAGGGTCCCGACCCAAAACACCTCTAAAGATGCTGCCTGACCCGTTGAGTTGCTCAACAGTTCAACAGTTCAACAGTTCAACAGAGCTTTATTTGTCATTCGATACCAAGGTACCGAACGAAATTACATAGCAGTCATACACAAAAAAAGAACACAAAACACATAACCCCAACACAAACGTCCATCACAGTGACTCCAAACACCCCCTCACTGTGATGGAGGCAACAAGCACTTTGTGTTCATTTTCCATGCTGACGATGGAAGTTGGTGTAGTAAATAAAACAGCCATTGTTCTATATTCTGAGTTTATTTAATTAATCTCACATTTAAGGCTTTACTGGTTATATTTCCCACATTGGACTGCCCCTCAGCTTTAACAAGGAGATGATGACAAGATTCTACACAGACTTTCAAACAGAACTATGAACAGAATGCATAATTCTGGTTAAAAAAAAGATCAAAAGCATATCATGCATTGCAAATATCTCCAATGATGCAATATGCACTCATGAGTAATATAGTTGCACAAGCCACTTAACTGGATCTCATCACATGTCACCACTGACACGCAATGGAACATTTGCTTCACCTTTCACAGTCATAACATGTTAAGGTATAACAAAATAAGGTAGAAAAGAAAATTCAGGCAGAATGGATAACCTTTGTTCTGACCACAGCTTCCATGGAATCACAAGAAAAATTCTATTAACAAACATGATTTCTCAAAGACCACAGAGGCTATTGGGCACATGCAATGAAGTTAAATTAGGTAATCTGTGGAAAATTCCTGAATGCACTCAGGAGAGGTGTACTCACCTCTAAGCATGCCTGAACTGGAAAGTTGAGTTCTACTTCATGTTGCTTAAAAAAAACTGGACCTCAGCTGATCTGCTACCAGGTATCCAACTCCAAAATAGGCTTCCCTTTTACCCACATGTTATCTCCCATTGTTTATTCATGTGCATAGATAGATTTAAAGAATTATACAGCATGGAAACAGACCCTTTGGCCCAACATGTTGACCTGTTTGCCCATATTTGGCACATGTCTCTCCAAACCTTTTCCACCCAAGTACATGTCCAAGTGGGTTCCACCGGGTGGCGCCATCATCGATGGCAGCCTTGCCAACAGTCTGTCTGCCTTTCCGTTTTTTTTGTTATTTTTGGTGTGTTTTAAAAGTATGTGTTAATATTCTCTGGTTTGTTTTATGTGGGGGGTGGGCGAGGGGGAGGGGGAAACCTTTTTCAATCTCTCACCTTGCCGGAGATGTGATTGTTTTCCGGATCGTATCTCCGGTTGCTCTGTGGCCGACCATCATGGAGTTGGCTGCCTTGCTCGATACTGACTATGAGTCCCATCGCGAGGCTGTGATCTTACCATCGGAGCCTGCGATCCCTTACATGGGATCAACGATCCAACCGCGGATTTCAACATCGAGAAGCTCACAGTCTCGGGTAGAGACTGATATCAGGAAGCTCCAAGCCGCAGGAGGTTCGACTAGCCCCGACCCGGGGTCCGATCGCCCGGCGCGGCTCCCCCTGATACGGGAGCTTGATCGCCCCGATGCAGAGGGCTTGACCGTCGGCTATGGGAGCCAAGATCACCTCAACAACAGAAGGTTCAAAGGCCCCGACCAAGGGAGAACAAAGAAGGGAAGAAGTTGAACTTTTTTTGCCTTCCATCACAGTGAGGAATGTGGGGGAGTCGCTGTGGTGGATGTCCATGTTAAAAATGTATTTGGGTGTCTGTTGCTCTATATTGGTATAACTGTATGGCAAATCAAATTCCTCGTATGTTGCAAAACATACTCGGCTAATAAAGTACTATTATGATTATGATTATGAAGTGTCTGTTAAACATTGTAATTGTACCTGCCTTTACAACCTTCTTTGTTAACTCATTCCAAAAACCCAGAACCCTGTGTGTGAATGACCCACGACCCCCAGGTCCTGTTAAATCTTTCCCCTCTTTAAAGCTTTGCCCTTCAATTTTAGTCTCCTTCAGACTGGGGGAAAAAAGACTACCTGTGTGCTACCTCACACAAATCTAGTGGGAACTGCAGCCTGAGTACTGCCATTTCAATCACGTTTTAGCAAACTGTACAACATCCTGCCCATGGTCGTTATGCTGTACCTGCGATTTTAGAAAATAGACAATAGACAATAGGTGCAGGAGAAGGCCATTCAGCCCTTCGAGCCAGCACCACCATTCAATGTGATCATGCCAGGGTGCATGAGATTGTGCAAGAATTGAAATAAGGGAGTGAAGGAAAGGAAGCAAAATTGAACTTTTCATGACCTCAATATGTTTCAAATGCTTTTTGAAGTGTAGTCTTTTATTCATGCAAGTGCTACGATAAAAGCGCAAATTTTAAAGTAAAATGAAGGTCGGTCATGTAAATGACATTGAGGTAAATACTGATTGATTCCATTTATACCTCATGCTGCCTCGGCTAAGCCAGCAGCATAATCAAGCAAGGGTCACACCGTGGCCACACCTTCTTCTCCCCTCTCCCATCAGGCAAAAGGTCTAGAAGTGTGAAAATGCACACCACCAGATTCAGGGACAGTTTCTTCCCAGCTGTTATCAGGCAACTGAATCATCCTACCACATCCAGAGAACAGTGCTGAACTACTATCTATCTCTTTGATGTCCCTCTGACTATCCTTGACCGTTTTGCTGGCTTTACCTTTGCTGGCTTTACCTTGCACTAAACGCTATTCCCTTATCGTGCTACACTGTAAATGGATTGATTGTAATCATGTATTGTCTTTCTGCTGACTGGTTAGCGTGCAACAAAAAGTTTTTCATTGCACCTTGGTACACGTGACAATAAACTAAACTGAAATGAATGAAAGGAACTTGCTGTGATACATGATCTTTCATGAATAACTCAATACTCCAGTATTCAGTCACAAACCTCAGTAGTACTCGGAGTAAATCATACACTTGATCCTTTAGATGAGATCATAACTATTCTTTTACCTCAACTTAAGTCCCTGGATTAGCTTCATATCTTCATATCATCTTCATGAATTCCAAAGATTAAGATTTATTCTTGCTTTAGGCCAAAACAGGCAATCCTTTTTCAACAGACAAGAGTCTTTAGTTCTCCACAGTCCAGCTAGGAAAAATAACTTCAGCACCTAACCTGTCAAATCCGCTTTGAATTTTGTACACTTCATTAAAAGTCTCTCACTTTCTTCAAAACTCGAGAATATAGGTGGCTTCTAAATAATCTTTTCTTTGTCATAACCAGCAGCAATCAACCTGGTGGTACAAAAACTGAACCAAAAGAGAAAATATTAGACACACTCATCAAGTGAGCAGCGTGAAACAAAGTCAACGTTTCAGGTCAAGGGGAATTCATCAGAAATGAAAACATATTTCAGGCAGGAAATGGTTTTGGGTAGACTGATGGGACTGAAGGCTGATAAATCCCCAGGGCCTGATGGTCTGCATCCCAGGGTACTTAAGGAGGTGGCTCTAGAAATAGTGGAAGCATTGGAGATCATTTTTCAATGTTCTATAGATTCAGGATCAGTTCCTGTGGATTGGACGATAGCAAATGTTATCCCACTTTTTAAGAAAGGAGGGAGAGAGAAAACGGGTAATTATAGACCAGTTAGTCTGACATCAGTGGTGGGGAAGATGCTGGAGTCAATTATAAAAGACGAAATTGCTGAGCATTTGGATAGCAGTAACAGGATCATTCCGAGTCAGCATGGATTTACGAAGGGGAAATCATGCTTGACAAATCTACTGGAATTTTTTGAGGATGTAACTAGGAAATTTGACAGGGGAGAGTCGGTGGATGTGGTGTACCTCGACTTTCAGAAAGCCTTCGACAAGGTCCCACATAGGAGATTAGTGGGCAAAATTAGAGCACATGGTATTGGGGGTAGGGTACTGACATGGATAGAAAATTGGTTGACAGACAGAAAGCAAAGAGTGGGGATAAATGGGTCCCTTTCGGAGTGGCAGGCAGTGACCAGTGGGGTACCGCAAGGTTCGGTGCTGGGACCCCAGCTATTTACGATATACATTAATGACTTAGATGAAGGGATTAAAAGTACCATTAGCAAATTTGTAGATGATACTAAGCTGGGGGGTAGTGTGAATTGTGAGGAAGATGCAATAAGGCTGCAGGGTGACTTGGACAGGTTGTGTGAGTGGGCGGATACATGGCAGATGCAGTTTAATGTAGATAAGTGTGAGGTTATTCATTTTGGAAGTAAGAATAGAAAGGCAGATTATTATCTGAATGGTGTCAAGTTAGGAAGAGGGGATGTTCAACGAGATCTGGGTGTCCTAGTGCATCAGTCACTGAAAGGAAGCATGCAGGTACAGCAGGCAGTGAAGAAAGCCAATGGAATGTTGGCCTTCATAACAAGAGGAGTTGAGTATAGGAGCAAAGAGGTCCTTCTACAGTTGTACCGGGCCCTGGTGAGACCGCACCTGGAGTACTGTGTGCAGTTTTGGTCTCCAAATTTGAGGAAGGATATTCTTGCTATTGAGGGCGTGCAGCCTAGGTTCACTAGGTTAATTCCCGGAATGGCGGGACTGTCGTTTGTTGAAAGGCTGGAGCAATTAGGCTTGTATACACTGGAATTTAGAAGGATGAGGGGGGATCTTATTGAAACATATAAGATAATTAGGGGATTGGACACATTAGAGGCAGGAAACATGTTCCCAATGTTGGGGGAGTCCAGAACAAGGGGCCACAGTTTAAGAATAAGGGGTAGGCCATTTAGAACGGAGAGGAGGAAGAACTTTTTCAGTCAGAGAGTGGTGAAGGTGTGGAATTCTCTGCCTCAGAAGGCAGTGGAGGCCAGTTCGTTGGATGCTTTCAAGAGAGAGCTGGATAGAGCTCTTAAGGATAGCGGAGTGAGGGGGTATGGGAAAAAGGCAGGAACGGGGTACTGATTGAGAGTGATCAGCCATGATCGCATTGAATGGCGGTGCTGGCTTGAAGGGCTGAATGGCCTACTCCTGCACCTATTGTCTATTGTCTATTATGTTGGAAAGATGTGAATAGGGAGAGGTGAAGAGAACTGATGAATCATCAGTATTGGAATGCAAGCTAAAGTTGCCGAGGTAACTTATTATTACATTATAAAACCCAGGCAGTTAAAGACAGAAGGGAAAAAAACATAGAACTACAAATGGACAGGCATATTGCTCACCCTTGCAGACTCTGTGAGGGGTTCTGCAAAGCAGTCACCCAATCCGTGTTTCACCTCTACCATTATGGAGGTGACCACATTGCATCTCAAGGGACTGTTATCTTAACAACTTTGCTCTACACCATCTCACAGATATTCCCTCTGTTCTCTCCACCCCACTCCTTCGCTGCAACATAAAACACACCTGTTTTCTCACTTTTCCAGTTCTGATGCAAGGTCCTTGCCCTGAAACGTTACTTTTATTTCTTTCGCATGGATAGAGCTTGACCTGCTAACTGCTTTCGACATTTTCGCTTTTGGATCAACTTAGTGAATTTTTGTTGCAACATCTTTAAGTATATGCTTCCTTATGAAAACCAAACATATTATTCCAGGTGAGATCTCATCAAAGCCCCATGTAATTGCTCTCTCTTCAAATAATAACCTCTATCTGTATCTTACTTTTGCATCCATTGTGGATATTTTCATATTTCCTTTGTATTGCATTGTATTTGGTCTAAGTATTAAAATGCAAGTTACTATTGTGTTATAAGGAAATGTGATTCCATCTGCACTGCAAGATTCCACTAACAACTGGAGTTTATGTCATTAAACAATGGTAAAGAGAACTCCCTTGCCTTTCAAAATATATCTTACAATTTTTGCATCTACTTCGAAGAATAGATAAACTTCAAATTAACAGAGCACTTTCACTAATCAATCCATTAGAGTGCAATGATAACAAAATAATCCACCGAGGAGCCAGTTTAAATTCTGTCTAGCTTGCATTTAAACCTATAAACATATGACTCGGAGATGAGAGTGCTGTTACGAAACCACAGCTAAAACCTGAAAACATTGCAGGATTAAAGCCTCAAAGGCACAGATGCTGCCTGGCCCGCTGAGTTTTGTTCTCTGCTTTAATCCAGATTCCTGCATCGGAAGTTTGTGGTGCCTCAATATTTTATGTTGCTACTAATAACATATTTTGATTCACTTGCTCTCATCACAGTACAGTGCACTGTATCCTGCTAAATGGACCGGTGCTGCAATGTTCTGTACCACAGAACAATATGATCTTAAACAAGTGTTGCCACTACCAAAGATAGTAGAGGAGCAAGATAGACCACTCGACCCTAAAAACCATCGTAGGTCATGGGTAAATTTCAGTGCCATTTTAGTAAGCAGATTCTGTGTGCTAGACTGGGCAGTGTTCACAAATCTCTGTGATTTCTTTGTTATATAAAATTTTTACAAACAATTATTTTTGTTCAACTTCTTGGATACGTTGACAGTTGACATTTATAACTATTTCTTAAAGAGTTGCTGCTTTGTGATCTTTAAACTTTGGAAGTTACTAATTGAATAATTGCACTAGAGATCCACGCTGTCTGTATCAGGCCAATTGATCATATTTAATGAACTGTTCTTCTTTGCTTTCTCTGTTAATTTTAATTTCACCTCCACGAGCTGTATCTCTTTTTGTTTTATTTTAAAAAGTCACGGAAGCAGAGATTAGGCATTTGCAAACAATACAACTCTACTGTATCCACAATATAATTGAAAAGACATTTAACTTTATTCTTAGAGCCAAGAAAATTTGATTTGGTGAACTGATTCGTTAAAAACCCTTGACAGCCACTAAAATGACCAATGCTGCCTAAGCATGAATCCAATTCAAATAGACAAAGTGGTGGAGTAAATCACTGGGTCAGGCAGCATCTCTGGATGGGTGATGTTTCAGGTTTGGGGGGGGGGAGATGAAGAGCTGGTATAAATCGGGACCTGATCTTTTCATTGGTTAGTGGATATGCGAAACAATGCAACCCTGTATACCTCGCACACAAAATGATGTAAATCTTACCATGAATGACAGAAATAAAAAGTGTTATCCTTGTTTATGAAATTCATTTTTGAATGATTTGAAATTGAGGGGGTTGGTGCAATATTCTGCTAACATACAAATGTGTCATTATGAGATATTCACATTTGAAAAATCCATAAATCACAAAAAAAAACAAGAAGGTGCCTATGTTATTTGACCAACTTATCGCTTGAATTTAAATATGAAATTTTTACAGGTTGTAGGGTAGTGGGTAAGGATCGTGTTAATGCATGCAGCTCATTTTTCACAAAAGTGAGGGTTAGCACTATATTGCACCAACCCCCTCAATTACATGTTAAAATCAAAACTAAACTATGGCAGCAATGTACATTATTCATCTCTAAAGCTAGCACTTCTGTATCAGTGTGGTTATGTATGCATTACATTTTAGTATACTAATATAGAATGAAAAGAATGGAAAAGATATCTTGACATGTGTTCATAGTTATTTTATTCACAATATTAGGATTTCTGGAAATAGGTTTGATGTCACCGATTGCGAATGTGTATGGGTAGGCCCTAATGAAATGTATGTGAGAGAACAGTGATCATGGTAGGGAGAGCCATGTGCTGAGAAATGCGTGCATGACTGATGATATATATATGTATATATATATATATATATATATATATATATATATATATATATATATATATATATATATAAAGGCGATTCGACCGTTATGGTTTATGTTTAAGCATATATATATATACATATCTGTGTGTGTGTGTGTGTGTGTGTGTGTGTGTGTGTGTGTGTGTGTGTGTGTGTGTGTGTGTGTGTGTGTGTGTGTGTGTGTGTGTGTGTGTGTGTGTGTGTGTGTGTGTGTGTGTGTGTGTGTGTGTGTGTGTGTGTGTGTGTGTGTGTGCACGCACGCGCGTGTATATATATGTGTATGTGTGCGTATATATATATATATATATACATAAACATAAACCATAAAGGTCAAATCGCCTTTATGGTTTATGTACATCATGTGAAAAATAAGATGAGGAGAGAAATAGAGTGTTGTTTTAAATCAAAGCTGCTTCAGATCCATGAGAAGGAACTTTGAGATCTATTTATCTCTATCTTGCCTCTTACACACAAACACACATTCATATATATATATATATATATATAAGTCTGAAGAAGGGTCTCGACCCGAAACGTCACCCATTCCTTCTCTCCCGAGATGCTGCCTGACCTGCTGAGTTACTCCAGCATTTTGTGAATAAATCGATTTGTACCAGCATCTGCAGTTATTTTCTTATATATATATATAATAAGTTAAATTTATGCAGAGTGTGTGTTAGAGCAATACAAGGAAAACTGCACAAAAGAGGGGGCTGGGGAGAACAGATGGGAGGGAAATGGGCAGAAACAGTAAGAAAGAATAAAATCAGAGAAATTAAGCCGGGGGCAAACATTTTAAAAGAAAAATGTTTTAAAAATGTGAATTGATAGACGAGATATACTCTGCATTTTAATGGTATCATCACACATACCGTTCCCCCACAAAACCGATTACACTGCGAGAGGCATAACGAACGGCGGGTTTTGCTTACTAAAATGGCGGACGTTCCGCTCCGTTGCGTACTACACTTCAGTATACGCAATTTCGACGGAGGGGTCCATCTTACTGCTCTATTATCTTTGGCTTCTACTGGTCTGTTGCCAGGACTCAAGGGCCTACGCTATCAGGAGAGTTTGTGCAGGCTAGTTGTTATTACTTGAAGCGCAGGAGGATGAGGGATGATATTACAGAGGCGTACAAGATCATGGGAGGAATAGATAGGATAAATGCACTGTCTTTTCCCTAGGTATCACAAAATGCTGGAGTAACTCAGCAGGTCAGGCAGCATCTAGGAGAGAGGGAATGGGTGACGTTTCGAGTCGAGACTCTTCTTCAGACTGTCTTTTCCCCAGAGTGAAAATAAAATGCAGAGACACCTGCCTGTTTAGCAGATTAGACCAACTACATTTTTTTCCTGAAGTGAAAATCCTTTATCCTGTTCATTCAAATAACCATTTTTGACCCACTACCACTACAAACAGTCCGAAGAAGGCTCCCAACCCGAAATGTCACCTATCCATGTCTTCCATAGATGCTGCCTGATGACCGAGTTACTTCAGCACTGTGTTCTACATAAGAATCCAGAATCTGCAGTTGCTTTTGCAAACATTTTTTGCTTTGCATGCAAACTTCTTTCATAACTCTTACATTTAAGTCTAAATTATAATATGTACACAAAAGCAAGAAGATACTGAATGATCACTTCTGGAACCACAGTGGTAACAGCCTACTGGTCATAAAAACCAAATAATCATCACTCTTTGCTCCCTTCCATTGAGCTAATTGAGGATCTCATTTTCCAGTCTGCCTTGAATCTCACGCATCTTAACTTTTTTTACCAGAGGCTAGCTTGTGGTATCCTGCTGAAACCAATGTAGCCTACGTCACAACACAAGGATGTGCTGAAAGCCTCCCTTGAAGAAGAACTGCAAAATCCTACTTGACTGAAAGTGCAGAACAGGGCAATCAGGATGTTATGGAGAACTTTGGCTCCAAGCATCAGGCATATACAGAAGCTTGCATAAGTAACAGGACTTACAAACTACCTACCCAGTCTACCAACGCATCTTGTTCCCCATCTATGGTTCCCAAAGTGCCTCATTAGCCACCTCAGAACCCACAAATACAGAATATAACCAAATTATTCTCAATTTCAGAGGGACTGCTTATTAAAGTGACTACAATCTTAATTTTCACTTTTATCTCATTGAAAAACCCACATTATATTTCACAAATTAAAAGGGAAATAACTGCTCTGAAAGATGTAATGTTCAAAAAATGTTTGGTTGTCCATTGAAACTGTTCTGACCTTCGGGGCTATAGGGTTTGTGCATGTAAAGGGGATAAGGCTTGGTGATACTATAAAGCAGCATGGACACAAAAGGGTTGAATCCCTTCCTTCGGTGAAATAAACCTTAATTTCACTGGGTAACAATTTTCACTTCCATTGCTTGAATGCAAAATGTAATAAAATCATAGCCTGTCTATAATGTGCTACAGGAGGCCAAGTTCTGCTTTCCTGTGTCACCTATCCGAGCATGCTGGGCACCAGGTTTCAGCAATGGGCTGCCGAGACCTCACCGCCCCATCCCTGGGTGGGCAAGGTCTGGAAGATAGGTCCTTTGCATCTGATTCAAGAAGTAGAATAGGCCATGACCGTGGGCTGTGATTCCGGGCAGCAGCTGGGGTTCAACATGATTGGGCCTTCTGTTGCCTAATTCCTGACAGCGTTCAGATACCTTCTGCAAGAGGAATGTCAAATATGAAGTGTTACACTTGTTTCAGATAGCAGATGAAAGAACAATTTATCCTTGTTCCTATTGCTTGAGACAATTGAGAGAATTGCTTGTGGGATAACTCCTATGCAGCTCCTACAGAAAAAATAATTTATAGAGTGCCACAGATTATACAGGCAGGTTCCAAGAGCCCATGTCTTAGAAGTAACTCTTATTTGTTGAATCATGCCAAGAATATTCTCTCTTTAAAAGATACAAAAACCCTGGAGTAACTTAACATGTCAGGCAGCACCTCTGGAGGCTATCAACAGGTAATGTTTCAGGTTGGGACCCTTCTTCAGACTGATTGTAGTAGAGGAGAGAGAACTGGAAGATACAATAGACAATAGACAATAGGTGCAGGAGGAGGCCATTCGGCCCTTCGAGCCAGCACCGCCATTCAATGTGATCATGGCTGATCATTCTCAATCAGTACCCCGTTCCTGCCTTCTCCCCATATCCCCTGACTCCGCTATCCTTAAGAGCTCTATCTAGCTCTCTCTTGAATGCATTCAGAGAATTGGCCTCCACTGCCTTCTGAGGCAGAGAATTCCACAGATTCACAACTCTCTGACTGAAAAAGTTTTTCCTCATCTCAGTTCTAAATGGCCTACCCCTTATTCTTAAACTGTGGCCCCTTGTTCTGTACTCCCCCAACATTGGGAACATGTTTCCTGCCTCCAACCTGTCCAACCCCTTAATAATCTTATATGTTTCGATAAGATCTCCTTAGACGATAGCTGGGGGCAGGACAAGGCCAGGCAAGCAATGGGTGGACACAAGCAAGATGGAAGTGGATGAGGGAAATGGAAAGATCTCCCCATTCCTTTGTACCAATATCCCTTCCTTGTGCTCCTCACTTCATGCCTTTTCTCTCCTTAACTCACAGCCTCTTGTCTTTTTATCTCTGGTCTTTGTCCACCCTTCTGCCAATCAGTCCCCCTCGGCTGTATCCACCTAGCCCTTGCCCTGGCTCTGTCCTGCCTGCACTTTTCCCTCTACTACAATCAGTCTGAATGCGGGTCCTGACCAGAAACATCACCTATTCATGTCCTGCAGAGATGCTGCCCGACCACTGAGTTACATCAGCACTTTGAGGATTTAAAAAAAAAACTAACATCTGCAGTCCCTGACATCTGTACACTACCTTTGTTTGGTCAAGCAGATGGGAGCCTCAGTTTAATATCTCATTTACTTCTCGCCCATCGTGAAGACTGTTTCTACGCACAAATCATTAATGGGGTTTTAATCATGAAATGAGCACTCTGAAAATGTGATATTTGGGGGGCAGAAGTGCTGCCTCAAATGCTGAATTACCCAAGGAAATTACGGTAGGCTTGGAAGAACCATATTTATGTCCTGATCTCCTTTCTCAGTCCCTATATTAGGAATAAAAACAGCTGACTTTAAAATAAAATTGTGTACATTGGCAGACTACCAAAGGGATAACCATCACACAAAGGCCATAAGTAAATGGATCTTTTAATCGATTCCAGTTGAATTTAAATGTTCCCATTGCTTTTCTCTCAACCACTTCCTGAGACAATCATTAAGAATGTTCTCACTCTTATAATCTATAGTTTAAATCTATTAAAATGCTTTTGTTCATTTATATTTGGAAGGACTACTGAATGCGATTCATTCTATAGGCAGAACATTTCCATTTATGACATGGCCAATATGAAACATAAACAAAGGTCATTAGTAGACTTAGTGGCAGAATTAATCAGAAATTTGATTACGACAAGGATGTTACCATGTTAACAACAAAGCAAATAACATCTAATTGAAATTGAACTGTTTGCCACCACAGGCCCCTTAAATCGATTCTGCTGCTGTAAAATATGGATAAATTCCTCGAAGACTGCTCGGATTCATATAAATACTCATTTTATTTTGTTGGAATGACAATAGCATAGAAAGAGGAGCCCACCTTTCATTGTTGCTTCCTCACCACTCAGTCCCATGATCAGCATGGGTGTTAAGATAAGATAAACCTTTTACAGCTCAACAGTGAGGCAACACAGTGGTGCAGCAGTAGAGTTGCTGCCTTGCAGCACCAGAGACCCAGGTTCAATCCTGACCATGGGTGCAGTCTGTATGGGATTGTGTACTTTCTCCCTGTTACCACGAGGGTTTTCTCCAGGTGCTCCGATTTTCTCTCACATTCCAAAGACATGCAGGTTTGTGGGTTCATTGGCTTCTGTAAATTGTCCCTACTGCATAGGATAGAACTAGTGTATGTGTCATAGAGTCATAGAGTGATACAGCGTGGAAACAGGCCCTTTGGCCCAACTTGCCCACATGTCCCAGCTATACTAGTCCCACCTGCCTGTGTTTGGTCCATAAGCGTGTCCTATCCATGTACTTGTCTGACAGCTTCTTAAATGTTGGGATAGTCCCTGCCTCAACTACCTCCTCTGGCAGCTTGTTCCATACACCCACCACCCTTTGTGTGAAAAAGTTACTGCTCAGATTCCTATTAAATATTTTCCCCTTCATCTTAATCCTTTACCCTCTGGTCCTTGATTCACCTACTCTGGGCAAGAGACTCAGTGCATCTACCGGATCTATTCCTCTCATGATTGTAGTCAGCACAGACTTGGTTAGCCAAAGAGCCTGTTTCCACGCTGTATTTCTAAACTAAACTTCCAAAGATGTGCAGGTTTTGTAGGTTGATTAGCTTCTTAGCATGGACTCAGTGGGCCGAAGGGGTGATTTTCATATTGTATCGCAAAACTAAAACTGATTTGGGTTGGGCATGAAGGGAGAAAAAGATTGCAGTGGGGGGGGGGGGGGGAGAGATGTGGGTTGTATCCCACTTTGTGGAGACAATCAGGATTGATAAAGAATCTGAAGAAGGGTCTCGACCCGAAACGTCACCCATTCCTTCTCTCCCGAGATGCTTCTCTCCTGACCTGCTGAGTTACTCCAGCATTTTGTGAATAAATCGATTTGTACCAGCATCTGCAGTTATTTTCTTATACTACTTGATAAAGAATGGTATGGGTTCAGTCGTAAAACAATCAATGTGGTGCATAGAACAGGGGTTCATTATTAGTGCCAATCAGGCACTGATTCTTTGAGGAGGGTCAAATAAAGAGGTTTCCTATGAAATAACAACCTTGCAACTAAAGTTTTTCTTTCTGTGGTTCGAAATGAGGCCATCTCAGCAGGAGCTCCAGCAGTATTTAATCCAACAGTGGATGCTGTGATCGAGGGGGTTCAGTCCATCTCTCAACCAAGCTTCACTGATCAAAAAAAGTGGAAGTTTGAATTCCAAGAAATGCAAAGCTTAATAACAAGTGCATTTGTTCCACAATATATTTGCTTTATGTTTCCCCTTGCAATATAGCTGTGATAATGTACTTTCATTTTATTTCATTTGGAGACAAGGAGTACATTGTGTATTTTTTTTTGCCAGTAATCAAATAATATATTTGAGTAAAAGTATTCATTTGCAGAGAGTTGACGTCTATAATTATTCACTTAAGAACAACGAGCTCCTGCAATTAACTTGGAAGAAATATTGACTCACGGCGCACTCACTTCTGTTGAATTGACTGTGCCAGAACACAAAGGATTCAGCAGAATGTAACTGAGCTTTGAACAGTCAGCCTCGTTATGGCAATGACAGTTCCGCTTCATACTGCCATCAATCTCACTGGATATCATTTGGTAAAGTCACAAAGGGAAGAATCTGCCACTTCTGCGCAGGAGCCAAACAACCTTGAACAAAATAAGAATTAAGGAGAACTCAACCATTAATTATCCCAAACTACACTAGATTTCTTTTTGTGAAGATGGAATTAATTATAACATTGTCAGTTTAAGATAAACGGCCGGACACGAAACGATGAAAGGACTCTAAAAGACCCCTGCTTCACGGAGACATAATATATGCTTTAATAGAGTTGATGGTATTTGCTCATGCAGCTTGTAAATGACATGACATTGACATCCAATATGCATGATCTACGACAGCTCCTGCATTTTCAATCAAGGATGGCCGACGATTTATGCTAGTCCCTTGGCCAGATCTTGATGGTACATTGGATTCTAACTATGCTTCTAACTATGATATGCATCTCACACGTGGCAGAGGTCTTCAGAACCAACATAAAACATTGTCATGTTGGAAGTTATAAAAAAATAGTTCTATAGGGCTGCTATAAGAAGAGTCAAACACCTCATGAAAAATTACTTGTGAATAACGACTTGGTACAACGTGTAGCTGCTGCAAGAGATGAATGCTCAGATTCCAAACAGACCAATTAAGAGGAGCTGCCTTAGATTGTAGGTGAAAAAGTAGGAAACAGGCCCTTTAGCTCAACTTGTCCATGCCGACCAAGATACCCCATCTGAGCCAGTCCCATCTGCCTGCGTTTGACCCATATCTCTCTAAACCTTTCCTATCCATGTATCTTTGAAAAAGAATTGGTCCTCAAATTCCTATTACATCTTTCCCCACTCACCTTAAATCTCTGTCCCCTGGTTCTGATTCCCCAACTCTGGGTAAAAGACTGTGCAACTCCCTTAATTACTCTACTCATCTTAATAAACCTCTCTTGGTACATTTGTCTTCGTCAGTCGATGTATTGAGTTGGAAGGTGGGATTTTATGTTACAGTTAAACTTTCCTCCTCCTCTCACCTTACAGTTAACCTCTCAACTGCTGGACATTTCCACACCGGGGGGAAAAAGTTGTTACTATCCACCCGATCTATGCTTTTCATAATTTTATATACTTGATAGAAGTCTCCCCTCCACTGCGATATTCCAAAGGAAACAATCCAAGTCTATCCAACCTCTCCCTCCAGCTGAAACTCTCCAATATTGGCAACATTCTGGGAAACCTCCTCTGCACCCTTTCCTGCAATGGGACGACAAGAACTGTATGCAATACACCAAATGCAGCCTAATCAAATTCCTATAGAACTGCACCATGACTTCCTGACTCTTATATGCAATGCCCCTAGCAATGAAGGCAAGCATACCATATGCCTTCTTTACCACCCTATCTACTAATGCTGCCACCTTCAATGAGCATTTCCATAATATCATTTTCTGCATCAGGTTTTGATGTGGCACCTTTCAAAATACAAACACATGACCGATAATTTTAGGAATTATGTTTGGAATTATATTTAGAATGTTAGCAATTTCATCCAACAGAAAGGCATCGTTTATAAAGCATGCTGATCAGGTTTGATAACAATAAGTTTCTGTAGATGACTGCTTATTTTCCCCTGCAACACAGGAGATGCAACACCTGTCCCTATACCTCCCCCCTCGACTCTGTCCAGGGACCACGTCAGTCTTTTCAGGTGAGGCAGAGGTTCATCCTTCATCCTTGCACTTCCTCCATCCTCATCGACTGTTTCCGCTGTTCTCGGTGTGGACTCCTAAATATCGGTAATCATTTCGCTGAACACCTCAACTCAGTCTGCCTAAACCAACCTGATCTCCCGGTTGCTCAACACTTCAACTCCACCTCCCATTCCCACACTGATCTTTCTGTCCTGGGCCTCCTCCATTGTTAGAGTGAGGCCCAGCGCAAATTGGAGGAACAGCACCTCATATTTTGCTTGGGCCGCTTGCACCCCAACGGTATGAACATTGACTTCTCAAACTTCAAGTAACCCTCGCTTTCCCCCTCTCTCCATCCCTTTCCCTTCCAAGTTTTCCGACCAGTCTGACTGTCTCCGACTACATTTTATCTCTGTTTGCTTGTTGTTTCCTTCTCCTGGTTAACAATGATCTATTCTACATTTTGCTTGATCTCCATCCCATTTGTCCTGTTTGAATTCCTTACACTTCCTTATCTATGCATCTCCCTCTCCCCTGACATCAGTCTGAAGGGTCTCAAACTGAAACGTCACCCATTCCTTCTCTCCAGAGATGCTGGCTGTCCCGATGAGTTATTCCAGCATTTTGTGTCTATCTTTGGTTTAAACCAGCATCTGCAGTCCCTTCCTACACATACTACCTATTTATACCTTGAAGTCCAACATCTTGGCATTAACACATATTATGCTAGCAGCCCTAAAGTCACCCACGTTTTTTATCTTCCGCTCTTCTGAATCAATGAAGACACATTTGCGGACAAGGTGACACAACAAAGATTACTGTGAAAAGTGAAATCCAAATAAAAGGCATGGAAGAAGGATTGGTTGGCCAGCAGAGTAGGTAAAAAATGGGTCTTTTTTCAGGTTGGCTAAATGTAAAAAGTGGTGTGCCACAGGAATTGATGCTTGGGCTAAATTGTTTATGATGTGGCCAAGATGCAGGACAGAATGCCACAGAAGATCCTTCTTCCCTGTGGCTATCAAACTTTACAACTCCTCCTCCTCCTCCTCCTGAGACTGAACCCCCCCCCCCGCCCCCCCCCTTGCCCCCCCTCCCAATCTTTGCACATCCCTAATCCTTTCCACTAGTCACTTCAATGTCATGTTTCATGTATTTTGTGTTTGTATGACTGTTGGCAGATCAATTTCCCTCCTGGGATAAATAAAGTTCTATCGTATCGTATCGTAGCGTGTTTACTTCAGCGACTTTGATGAAGACATGGTGGCCAAAATTGACAGAAAATCAGAAGGAAACTGTTGGATGTTGTTGAGGGTCACACAGCAAGTGCAGTCCGATCTGTGGCACCAAGCCTGCCTTTCAGGCACGGCGGGGAAGGGTAATCTCAGGGAGAGCTACGGTGGTCGGAGACTCATTAGTTCAGGGGACATTATGAGTTTGTATGCCCAGGAGATCTCCTCAATATTCAAAAATACTTAATTGGCTCAATAATGAAATAGCTTACCGATTAGCCACATTCTCACATCATTCCACTAATATCATTACTGACATTTATGCAATGTGAAAGCAAATGTTTCCTCACTGGCTTTGACACACAGGCAGCCCATAAATCATGCATTCCCCAACACTTACTCAGGAATTTTCTATTTCTACAAAACATCTTATTTTAATTTGGATTATTAAGCACGAGGCCATTTAATTTACCTAGAGATTAGAACCGTAAATTACACGTCCTTAAAGCGAGAGAAAGTAACAGGTTGCAGATGATCCGAGGCTCTTCATCCATTAACTTAAAAGGCTAATGTCATTAACGAACAATTTACAGCTGTTGGCGGATGAGGTCGGCAAACCCTCAGCATACAAAGGCAAACGGAAGAACAAAACTTCAACAATGGTGTTATTGTATGAAGACACAAGGCAAAAGCTGGATGTGAAACACTCCCAGTTGCCAAACACGAACTCCCACTCCCACACTGACCTTTCTGTCCTGGACCTCCTCCATTGTCAGAGTGAGGCCAAAAGCAAATTTGGGGAACAGCACCTCATATTTCGCTTGGGTTGCTTACAACTCAGTGGTATGAACATTGATTTCTCAAGTAACCTTTGCATCCCTTCTCTCTCCGTCCCTCCCCCACCTTATTCATTGTACTACTTTCACTGTCGTCCTGCTGAGATTCGCTGTCTGTATACCTGTTTATCACCTACCCCACAGCCAACCATTGTGGGCTCCACCTTTCCTTGATGAGAGGGGATCTTATTGAAACATAAGATTAAGGGATTGGACACGTTAGAGGCAGGAAACATGTTCCCAATGTTGGGGGAGTCCAGAACCAGGGGCCACAGTTTATGAATAAGGGATAGGCCATTTAGAACGGAGATGAGGAAAATCTTTTTCAGTCAGAGTGTTGTAAATCTGTGAAATTATTTGCCTCAGACGGCAGTGGAGGCCAATTCTCTGGATGCTTTCAACAGAGCTAGATAGAGCTTTTAAAGATAGCGGTGTAAGGGGGTATGGGGAGAAGGCAGGAACGGGGTACTGATTGTGGATGATCAGCCATGATCACATTGAATGGCGGTGCTGGCTCGAAGGGCCGAATGGCCTACTCCTGCACCTATTGTCTATTGATCATCATTGCTTTTTGCATTTCTTTCATTCATTTGTTTTGTTTCTTTCATTCATTTGTTTCCCTTCCCCCGACTCTCAGTCTGAAGATGGGTCTTGACCTGAAATGTCACCTATTCCTTTTCTTCAGAGATACTGCCTGACCCGTTTGTTTTTCTCATCGATGTGAAGAACAGTGGTTTAAGAACTGCCGTACAAGCAGAAACCATTGATTAAGTTTATGTACCTGATGCCGGTCATTTGCTTACCAAATTGCATTTCAGTTAACTGCCCTTTACTACATTACCGTTAACTACACTAAACATGTTTTATTGCATTACTGCCATTCTACTCTGTGACTGAACTCCAATTGCCTTCATTTTTATCTCCAATAAAATTGTACAACATCTCATTAGCACAGTGCAAGACTGCATTCTAAAACTGATAAAGGCAGAGAAAATCATGATGGGTTTTAATGAGCAAAATTGGGGGGAAAAAAACACTATTGCCACTGCTCAATGAGACATTAACCAAAAGACACAAATTTAAGATCACTTGAATGAAGGAAAATGTTTTATTTTTAATGAGGAGGACTTCGAGGACATGAAACAATCAAATTGAAAATAGTTTTAGAAACTGCAATACAGAAATAATTGTAAAATTAAATAACATTTTTTTTTAAATGTGCTTGGAGATGGCAGCGAGCTGCTTAGAGCAGATAATCTTTCAGTGAACTGACACAAGCACAATGGCCTGCACAGCAAAATTGCACGATTTTATAATAAAATTCATTCAACTGTCATTTGACTCCCCTTCAAAGATACCATTCAAATATAGTGTTAATTACCAACTCACCATCAAGCATGTGGTTGCTGATAAGTACACTAATGGTCTAGTTTGGAAGAAAATGGCAACTCCTGCAGAGAATGCTTTATTCATTGCTTGTACCCCACAAACCCATTTTGAAAGAATTATACCCATTATCTTTATAAAAGAGGCTGTGAAATGCCATTGGCAACTCAGGTTAAATAAAAACTATAGTTTTTCATGCTTACTTTAAAAACAAGAGGGGAACCAGAGAAAAGGTAAGACCACTCAAGGATAAGGAAAAAATACATATGTTTGATGTCAGGGATGACAGCGAGGTACTAAATAAATACTTTGCATCTGTATTCATCGCGGTGAACGACATCGAGGACAGTGAGATCAGTGTGAGGAATACCAATATGGCTGAGTTGTTTGAGATCAAGGAAGAAGTTGTGTCGTGGCTCTTGAAGAGCATTCAGGTGGATAAATCCCCTGGGTCAGATGGATTCGACACAAGGTTATTGAGGGAGGCAAGAGAGCAGATTGCAGGGTGCTTGATGAAGATCTTCATCTCTTCTCTTGCCACAGGTGAGGTTTCGAGGGATTGGAGGGGAGTCAATGTTGTACCTTTGTTTAAGGAGGGAAGTAGATACAATCCAAAAGATTTTCGGCAGGTGAGCCTCACATCAGTGGTCGGGAAACTATTGGAGAGGATTCTTCAGGATAGGATTTACTCCCATTTGGAAGAGAGTGGCATAATTCGGGGCTGTCAATATGGCTTTGTCCTTGGCAGGTGACGTCTTATGAGTTTTTTTGAGGAGGTGACAAAGGTGATAAATGGGTAGGGTGGTGGAAGATGTCTACATACATTTTAGTAGGGCATTTGATAAAGTCCCTCATGGTTTATTAATCCAGAAGACTAAAATGAATGGGATCAACGTGACTTTAGTTTAGTTTCATTTAGAGGTACAGACAAATTGGTCATTTGGAATCAGAACTGGTTTACTCATGGAAGACAGAGGGTTGTGGTGGGAGGTGTTATTCTGGCTGGAGGTCTGTGACCTGTCGAGTTATTATGGAAATGTAGATGGGTTGGTTAGTAAGTTTGGAGATAACACCAAAATTGGTGGAGTTTCTTCCAGTGAGGAAGGCTGTCAAAGCACACAGCAGGAGATAGATCAGTTATAAAAGAGGGCAGAGAAATAACAGATGGAGTTTAAACCAGCGAGAGTGCGGTGTTGCATTTCAGGACGTCAAATGTAAGGGAAAAATATACAATTAAAGGCAAGGCCCTTAACAGCATGATGCACAGAGGGGGAGCCCAGGTCCACAACTCCTTGAAAGTAGCAACCACAGCACCTCATATTCCACTTGAGTATTTACTACCCAATGGTATGAACATTGAAATCTCCAATTTTAGGTAACTACCTAACACCCCATTCCTCCTTCCCCACCCTGTTTCTTTCCCCACCCCTCCTCCTCTCCTCTGGGCCCCACCTGAATGAGCACCTATTTCTCTCCTCCCCTCCACTTACTTTCTTTCCTGTTGTATCACAATTCACAACTCTTCATTTTTGTCTTACAACTTCTGTCTTTTCATCTCTGTCCATTGTCCAACTATCTGCCTCTCAAACCACCTTCCCTTCCACTGCATCCACCTATTACCTGCCAAACGTCATACTGCCCCTCCATTCTTCCAGTTGTCCCCCCACCCATCCCTCATCGTCAGCCTGAAGAAAGGTCCTGACCCGAAACCTCACCCATCCATGTATTCCAAAGATGTAGAAACAAGAAACTACAGATGATGGATAACATAAAAGGCCACACTGTGCTGGAGTAACTCAATGGGTCAGGCAACATCTCTGTAGAACATGGATAGGCAGCATTTCAAGTCAGGATCCTTTTTCAGATTGATTCTCCAGAGATGCTGCCTGATCTATCCGAGTTATTCTCGCACTTTGTGTCTTGTTTTGCAAACCCAATCTCTATTTGCCTTCTTGGATGAAAGTCAAAATACTTAAAACATGACACAATTTGAAGAATGACAGGGGAGGCTTTGCCCAATGCCCAAGCATGTTTGCCTGTGCTATCTTTAACTTCATAAAGAGATAGCACAGATAAAATTGTGTTTTCTGACTATATATCCACAATTTATTTGTGTACATAGCTGTATTCAAAGAGTGAACAACACTTCAAAAAAGACAGTTTATTGGTTATAAAAAATAATCCAGATGGACGAAAATCTCTTTGGCATTTTGAAATGTCAAAGACATAATTCTTGGTTACACAATTTCCACAATTTCTCCATCAGTTATTGAGAGTTGTTGCCATTTTATTTCTGATGTCCTGCAAAATTTCTGCAGAAAACTTCAGATTTGTCAGTTAATTGGCTTGGTATAAATGTAAATTGTCCCTCGTATGTGTAGGATAGTGTTAGTGTGCGGGGATTGCTGGGCAGTGCGGACTCGGTGGGCCGAAGGGCCTGTTTCCCCACTGTAAGTCTAAAAAAACTAAAGCCAAAAATGAAAGTTTTGATATTTACTTTCCTTTCCTTTGTTTAAAACCTGTGCTTCGTAGTTACATATCCTGCCAACTAAAATCAGTTGAAGCAAAATATTATCATTAACTATACTTTTCTTACTGAGATAAAAGTCACACATATTCAGAACCTTACACCCTTTAATGTGCAGTTATCACTGGTCTGTTCTTCACAATATTTAAAGTACATTTCAATACTCTACCCTTACTGTCCGTCTGAAGAAGGGTCTTGACCCAAAACGTCACCCATTCCTTCTCTCCAGAGATGCTGCCTGTCCCGCTGAGTTACTCCAGCATTTTGTGTCTATCTGCAGTTCTTTCCTACACTTACTGTCCGTCTGATTTATGTCAGATAATTCTGGATTTATTCATTCATTCATTATTCATCCAGATAATTCTGGATTTATTCATTCATTCATTATTCATATATCCTTAGTGTGGATCATTCAGCATCTGTGCATGAAAAATATATCAAAAGGTGAAAAGCTAAATTCTCCAAGAGAGTGAGAGAGCAACACACAGACAGCACTCAGAGAGCCGTCTGATAGAAAGAAGGTGGCACTTCAAGAGCTTTATAGCTCTGCAAGATCTTCTTGTGAGCGCTGATGGGAAATGTTGAGTGACGTGATGGAAGAAGGTGGCATAATATAATTGCCTTGAAATTTGCTCACCTTTTCAGAAAGAAATTATAAATCTTCACCAGGACAGCAGTTTATGGGCGGCACAGGGGAGCTACTTCCTTACAGCACCAGAGACCCAGGTTCGTTCCTAACCACGGGTGCTTGTCTGTGCGGAGTTTGTACGTTTTCCCCGTGACCTGCGTGGGTTTTCTCTGAGATCTTCGGTTCCCTCCCACACTCCAAAGACTGCAGGTTTGTAGGTTAATTGGCGTGGTGTAAATGTAAAATTGTTGCTCGAGTGTGTGGGGTAGTGTTAATGTGCGGGGATCGCTGGTTGGTGTGGACTCAGTTTGCTGAAGGGCCTGAATCCACGTTGTATCACTAAACTAAACTAAAGGAATGAGTAAACAATTAGTCTCCCAATCTCTGATATAGAAAAGCCCATGTCACCAATCATATTGAAATGTGTCACCTGCTCCGAATCCAGCTAGATTTTCCCACCTGAAGCAATGGTTCAGGATCTGCAAGTGAAGCTGGGCAAGAAAGGCTTTGTTCTTTCATTTCTTACCCAGTCAGTCTGATGATAGAACTATGTGTGTAGGCGTGGACAGAATTTAGTGCAAGAACCTGACTTAACCAGCACATGTTGCAACTGCATAGGAAGGAACTGCAGATGCTGATTTATACCAAAGATAGACACAAAGTGCTGGAGTAACTCAGCTGGACAGGCAGCATCTCTGGAGAAAAAGGACAGATGACACTTTGAGTCGGGACCCTTCTTCAGACTGTCTGTGATGTAATGCAAGAATCTGGCTTAATAATTGTGTCTCAGCACGTATAATGACCGTGTAAAAAGGAACTGCAGATGCTGGTTTATACCGAAGATAGACACAAAGTGTTTAGTCTGAAGTAGGGTCTCAAACAGAAACATCACATTCTTTTTCTCCGGAAATGTTGCGTAACCCACTGAGTTACTCCAGCACCTTGTGTCTATCTTACATACAACGACTACACTGAAACTGTCCAGCTCAGTCTGGGACACCGGGTACCAAAATATGACACTGGGGAACTGCTGTCATTGCTAAATTAATATGTTGCCTTGATTTATCAATATCGGGGGACAAGGTGGGTAAATTGTCAAATCACCATACAAATTGTGTATTTACCTGCAGAGGCTTTGCTATTTAACAGCATGCTGTTTGGCATTTTCTTTACAATCTCATTAACATGAAAATGCCCAATTTTGCTACAAATCTCGCAAAATCACCTGAAATAAATCCCCATTTCACCACCTGTTGTGCAGTGATTACATGTTCTCACTACAGATCATCACAAGGACTTCCAGCATTAATATCCATCCAAAATAAGTCTACATGTCTGTATAGAAAAACAAAATAAAGTTCAAAGTTGAGGTTTTCTACCATCCTGGAGGCCTCTGTTGAGATGGACAATAGACAATAGGTGCAAGAGTAGGCCATTCGGCCCTTCGAGCCAGCACCACCATTCAATGTGATCATCGCTGATCATTCTCAATCAGTACCCCGTTCTTGCCTTCTCCCCATACCCCCTGACTCTGCTATCCTTAAGAGCTCTATCCAGCTCTCTCTTGACTGCATTCAGAGAATTGGCCTCCACTACCTTCTGAGGCAGAGAATTCCACTGATTTACAACTCTCTGACGGAAAAAGTTTTTCCTCATCTCCTTTCTATATGGCCTACCCCTTATTCTTAAACTGTGGCCCCTGGTTCTGGACTCCCCCAACATTGGGAACATGTTTCCTGCCTCTAACGTGCCCAACCCCTTAATAATCTTTATAATCAGATCACTGCTGGAACTAGATTGCTTATTCCACATAAAGTTACAGTGGAGCTTTCAAATTGTACTCCAATGCTTATGCTGTAGAGGTCATGGCAACGCTGCTTGGAAATCCAAAGCTTCATAATGGTAAGGAGTCATATGGTGAAAGATATTTAACAGTTAGGGTGCACAGTGGTGCTACAAGTGAATCACTACATTATGAGATCACCCTGTCATATACTCAGAGAAGGTCGCTCTGCGATAGAGACAAGAAACTGCAGATGGAGTCACAGTCAGCAAAGTAACAGGCCCTTCAGCCCAAGTCGGTCATGCCGATCAAGATGCCTCATCTAAGCTAATCGTATTTGCCCACATTTGATCCATATCCCTCTGAACCGTTCCTGTCCATGTGCCTGCCCCCAGTCCAAGTATCTTTTAAATGTTGTTATAGTACTTACCTCAATTATCTCTTCTGGTAGCTCGTTCCACATACAACAGCTTCAGTGAAAAAGTTGCACCTCAGGCTTCTAGTAAATCATCCCTCCCTCTCCTTAAACCTATGTCCTCTGGTTCTTAATTCCTCTACACTGGGTTCACCAGGGTATGGTGAATTCACCAGAACTATTCCCCTCAATCTTATACACCTGCATAAAATCATCCGTCAGTCTCCTGTGCTCCAATTAATAAAGTCCCAGCCTGCCAACCTCTCACTATATCAACTCCCCTCATGATTTTGTACACCTCCACAAGATCACCCCTTGGCCTCTATGGCTCTATGGAATAAAATGCAAACTTGCCCAATCTCTCCCTATAGCTCAAGCCTTTAAGCGTAGGGAGATTCATCTACCGTCATACGCCTTAGGATGTCTAACACCACCTCCAGACATCGCTATTAACTGCTCCAAGTTCCCCAGTCTTTCTCCGCAGTAAAGACCGAGGACAAATGCTCATCGAAGATAATACTCATCTCCTTTGGCTCCTCACATAGATGACTGCTTTGGTTTCTGAAGGGCCCTATTCTTTCTCTAGTTATTCTCTTTCCCTTAATGTACTCATAAAATGTCTTTGGATTCTCCTTAATCTTATCTGCCAGACTACCGCTTGCCTTCTTTTTGCCCTTCTGATTTCCTTCCTCAGTCCCAGAGTTCTTGTCCCCTAGCTTCTTGGAATTAATATTACCAATGATCTGCAGTGGACCAACGACATTGATGCAACAGCCAAGGTGGCACGCCCAACCACCCCTCAAATTCCTGAGGGGACAGGAAGGAATTTACCATGTTCCCAGTGACACTTACAAAACCTCTACAGATGCACCATCCTGAGAAGTTACATAACAGCTTAATTTGGGAACAGCTCTGCCTTACCTAGAATTGGATGATTCAATGTTCACACCATCGGGTTGGAAACTGGCACATTTGAATACGAGGTGCAGTTCATCCAGCTTATGTGTGGGCAGAAGTGGAGGAGGTCCAGGACAGAAAGGTCAGTCACGGAACGGCAACAGGAGTCAAAATAGTTAACAACCGGGAGATCCAGCAAGCGAGCCCTGGTGGACCGAGCACAGTTGGACAGGAGGAAGTTGATTTCTGAGGCCTTGTGATATTTGGTTTGTGGAACTTACAGCAAATAGTACGATATTCTCTCTAAGGGTACAGCATGGAAACTCCTGATCGACCAAAGCACCACAATCTCAAATTAACGAGTGTGATGTGACTCACCACTAGCTCACTGTAAAATGTCAACTCACATAAAGTCATTTGTCAGTGGAGACTTGAGCTGATTAATAGCCTCTGTTGTTCTATACTTTCTTTACAATAAAATTTTCAGTTTTATTTCAGATCCAATTTCGCTCTTCCAATAAAATCATTGGAAAAGAATACCAATGGCTGCTGATGTAATGACAATCATGAACATGACCAGAATCACAGATTGCACTGAAGATTGTCATCCCCAATCCTTTATCCAGTGTAAGAGATTAACATGTCAGACACAGCTGAGAGGAAGGAATCCAACAAGCTTCCCGGCTATACATCAAGCCACTTGATAATTTCTACTCATTGTGATAGATCTGTTGAATATACAGGGAGTGGCAATCATTGAGATACACACAGACTTCTGGACTCCCAAAAGGAACCCAGATCACCTCAGGAATCTGTTATTCACGTACATTTGGAAGTTAAATATGTATGCCCGCAATACCATTTTGAAAGTAAAAGATAAAAATTCCACTCTCTCATCCCATAAATTACCTTACTTCTGAGCACTGCTGAATCATACTGACAACTTAATAATAGAAGAACACTAAATTAAGAACAATAAAATATCTCGCTTTCAGATGACTGCCTGTGGCATAGCTTGGAACTGGTGTTTGAAATTTTGATTTCATTAGAACAATTTACACTGTTAGGAAATAACACTTGGGAAAAAAATCAGCTGTTCCTATCTTTCATACAGCTAGTTCCTCTTTGTCCCTACTGGTTTAGCAATTTTGATGGAAATACTATATGTTAAAGAAATCCAGAAATGGTAGAACAAAGAGATTGGTAATGGGAGAGACTTAGATTGGACTGCCTTCATACACTTACAAAAGTAAATTTCAAACTAATTAAAGGCAATTTTTCTCTTTCAAGAGGTACCAAATGCAAAATACAATTTTAACATTATTACACATTTCAATATTACACATTTTAATACATATAGTGGTTTAAACAAATAATTCGTTCACAAGTTTATTGAATTTGATGAGTTAAGACAGAAGATCTAAATCAATTGTAAAAGAAATGTGGGTTAACACAATGTGTTAACAAGCTCACTCGACTTTCTTTAATTCCATTAATGATTCAACAATGCTTCATTATCACATGTGCCTAGGTACAGTGAAATGGTTTGTTTTGCATACAACCCGGTAAAATCATACAGCAGACCTCACCAAGGAAGTACTTAAGTGTCATCACATTTTGGCATCGACAAAGTCACTAAAGTCCAATCTCCTGCACCACATGTTGCAGCAGGCCCATCAGGGGTCAATAATCACTAGGGATCATCACAATAATCATTAGGGACAATAATGATTAGGGACAATTAAGTAGGTAGGCCAAATAGAAGTTTGGTGTAATTTTCTCTTCTGTTCTCAGGTGAGCAAGAAGCCATTTTTGAACTTATAGCAAGTAATAAAGATAAACATAGAATTAAGATTACAATCAGGTCAGGCATGACTTCATAAAAACAGTGCAGCAAACAACAAGGTCCAAGCGGCCCAGTAGAATCTAGACCAGCTGAGTACAGGAACAGGTGTCTGTGCCGGACACAATGCCAATTTAAACAAATTCCATCAGCCTGGACATGATCCATATCTATCCATTTCCTACATATTTAGGTGCTTGTCTAAATGTCTGTTGAACATCGCTATCGTGATTTCTTCCACACCCCCGGACAATGTGCCCCAGGCAGTTATCACACCCTGTATATAAAAAATAAACATGCCCCACACATCTCCTTTAATTTGTGCAGGGTGGGTGTGTGGGTGGGTTTTGTGTGGGTTTTGTCTGGGTGCTCCAGTTTCCTCCCACTCTCCAAAATCATGCCGGTTTGTCAGCTAATTGGCTCCGGTAAAAATTGTAAATTGCCCCTGGTATGTAGGCTGGTCATGGTGCAATGGGGCTTGCTGGTCAGCACAGACTCAGTGGACTCAAGGGCCTGTTTCTGCTCTGTATCTCTAAACTAAACTAAATATAAAAACTTGGTCTATTGCTGGAGAGAATTTGAGACAGGTTTGCTTTCAACGGTGGGGGAAAACTTCAAATCCCATTGGACACCTACCAACCACCACTAGCTGGGCAATGCCAGTGACCTGGGTTCAATCCTGAATGTGGTACTGTCTTTGCGGATTTGCACATTCTCCCCGTCACTGCATGAGCTTCCACACACCCCAAAAGACGTACAGGTCTGTAGGTTAATTGGCTGGGCAAATGCAACAAAAAAAATTGTCCCTAGTGGGTGTAGGATAGTGTTAATGTGCGGGAATCGCTGGGCGGCGCGGACCCGGTGGGCCGAAGGGCCTGTTTCTGCGCTGCATCTCTAAATCTAAAATAAAAATAAATAAATAACAGAGAACTAGTGTGAACGGATGGAGGCGCGAAAGAGAGTGGCAGAGGAACTATCTGAAGTTGGAGAAGTCAATGTTCATACTGCTGGGGTGTGAACTGCCCAAGTGAAATATGAGATGCTGTTCCTCCAATTTGAGCTGGGCCTCACTATGACAATGGAGGAGGCCCAGGACAGAAAGGTCAGATTGGGAATGGGAGGGGGAGTTGAAGTGCTGAGCCACCGGGAGATCAGGTTAGTTAAAAACGGTTGTGAACGGATGATCGATAGTCGGCATGGACTCGGAGTGCTGAAGAGCCTATTTCCAGACTATATCTCTAAACTAAGCAGCAGTACGGCGGTGCAGCGGTAGAATTGCTGTTTTATAGTGCCAGAGACCGGGGTTCAATCCATACTACAGGTGCTATCTGTACGGAGTTTGTACGTTCTCCCCGTGACCTGCAGAGGTTTTCTCTGGAATCTCCGATTTCCTCCACACTTCCAAAGAAGTACATGTTTATAGGCTAATTGGCTTGGCATAATTGCAAATTGTCCCTAGTATGTGTAGGGTAGTGTGCCGGGATTGCTGGTCGGCGAGGCTCGATGGGCTGAAGGCCCCGTTTCCGTGCTGTATCTCTAAACTGAACTAAAATACGAATAATACAGAGACAACTATGACAGTAACAAAAGGTATTTAAGCACAGCAAATATTTAGTATCCAACAAGCACCAAATTTAATTTAGTGCTGGCGAGATGCCTAGAGCTTCAACTATAAAATCTGGAGAGGCAAGAAGAAAATCAGATGATTTGTTATTCAAAAATGACAGCTACTACAAGAGCGATTTATTGCATCCAGAGGGATTACAGGAAGGTCTTGTTGATGGGTCGGTTCCAACAGCACAGCTGAAGGTAGCAAATCTTAACCTGCAATCAGATTGCATTTCTTTGTTTAACCACTCAAATCTCAGAAACAGTTGGGTTCCAATACAGAGAAATGAATCATGAAATGCAAGAAAAGCCATCTCATCATGAGTAAGAAGTTTGTTGATGTTTTAGTACAAGTCGTGCAGATACAAGTGCCAGGAAAGTGATGGCGTGAAGGATACCAATTTGATTCCTGGAACATTTTCTATCAGGGCCATGGCCGGGATAAATGTGTGACACGGTTTAACTGAACACTGATCACTACAAACAGGAAAATAAATAAACAATCAGAGATTTGTTGCAAAGCTGCTGCTCCCATCTCTATCAGTCTGACAGAAAGGGTGAAACTACATTGCTTCACTCTTCCACCCATTAGTTGCTATCTATGACTCTAGTGCTTCTCATCATCCATTGCTTGTTGTCACAATGAAAAGAACTGACAACATTTATCATTATAACAATAGAATCAGACTTGGATTCGTTAGAATATCTTGAAAATATAAATGAAGATAAAGTGTTACAAGCGCCAGGATCCTGCTGCTTGGGCAGACGGAGGATTCTGCCGTCCTCTGCCATCCTGGACAACAAACGCACCATTTGCTTTATTGCTCAGCAAAACCGATATCACTTTCATTGCCTCAGGATTGAATTGGAAATTTGTCACACTAATGGCAACATCCTCACTGAAGGCAAAGGCAGCCATCCATAGACAGCACAAGCTTGGGATCAAGCAATCAGTTGGCCTCAATGGTGCTACATTCAATATCAGGGTGTGGACTGCATCAAAATGATTTGCCCTCAAAGCTGTAATGAGAGTAAGAATTGCCCTCAAAGCTGTAATGAGCTGTTATGGGCGGCACGGTGGCGCAGCGGTAGAGTTGCTGCCTTACAGCAAATGCAGCGCCGGAGACTCAGGTTCGATCCTGACTAGGGGGTGCTGTACTGTACGGAGTTTGTACGTTCTCCCCGTGACCTGCGTGGGTTTTCTCCGAGATCTTCGGGTTCCTCCCACACTCCAAAGACGTACAGGTTTGTGGGTTAATTGGCTGGTCAAATGTAAAAATTGTCCCTAGTGGGTGTAGGATAGTGTTAATGTGCGGGGATCGCTGGGCGGCGCGGACCCGGTGGGCCGAAGGGCCTGTTTCTGCGCTGTATCTCTAAATCTAAATCTAAAAATCTAAGAATTTAAAAAACCTGCAGCCAACAGGCAGATGACCTGATTTATTCACAAAATGCTGGAGTAACTCAGCAGGTCGGGCAGCATCTCGGGAGAGAATGAATGGGTGACGTTTCGGGTCGAGACCCTTCTTCAGACAGATGACCTGCACCTATTGTCTATTGTCTATGACCTGCCAGGAAACAACTACTCCTTCTCTGATAAAATTGCGGCCTCAGCGTTGAATCATCCAGAAATTTCTGAACGAGATCATCCACAAACCAAGGGACTGCTGCCTCCAAGAACACTAACTAAAATGGGAACTGTAAAACAAGTTCTGCTTGTAATTAATTGTTTATCATTTAAAATTAACCAAAACCATTGTGGAGTTTTCCATGAAATAGTTCCCCAACCTTAATCAACATAAATTCAACCAACTCTTAGATATGAAGTAGTAGAAAATAATCCATGAAACGGTTTGCCCAGCAAACCCATACCAAAATCTTGATGTCCAATCATTATTATCAAGATTGAAGATGTATTTAATACTTATGTCTGCTGACTGTGCTTTTTACTTCAGTCAACAGTGATAGTTTATTTTTGATTTTCATTTTTATTTAATCTGATCTTCCAACCCAATCTGCTTTTTATTTCTATGCTGACTCCTTCACTTTTCTACATTTGTTTAATTCAATGTTCCATTTCTAAATTGACTTGTCTTCATTTTCCACAATTCAGATCATCTGAAAGAGAAATAGGAGGTGATTTAAGCAATGAACCTGCCAGATGGGCTGTGTAGAGCGAGAAAATTATCAAATTCTCTGCACTAATGCAAGGATATTGACCTGATGCGATCATTTTTAAGTTTTCTCCTTGCAAATACTGCTCTTGCCCATTTAGTTTCTCGGGTTTAGTTTAGTTTGGTTTCGAGATTAGAGATACAGAGTGGAAATAGCCTCTTTGGCACAAAAAGTCCATGCTGACTAGTGATTACTGCGCACTAACACTACCTTACAATCATACCAAGCTAATCCGCCTGCAAACCTGTATGCCTTTGGAGTGTGGGAGATAACCAGGGTTACCAGAGAAACCCACGCAGGTCACGGGGAGAATGGACAAACTCCTAGTCAGGATCGAACCCAGGTCTCTGATGCTGTAAAGCAGCAACTCTCCCACTGCGTGGCCCAATTTAATTCCTTCTTGCTCCAATTCATTGATGCCTCATTAACAAATTTGTGAAGATTTGGCACATTGTCATCAAAAAATATTCCGCAATTCACACCGACATGAAAATGCTGACACAGACACATTATGTACTTCATTTGAAAGTTATTGTTCAATTTGATTGAAGCAAAGGAACCTTCAGGGTAGATTACAATACTGTTATCACAGTTGGAGACACATCTCTAGGTAAATGTATAGTTACTGGATCATACAGTATAATTTATCAACAGGATTGATAAAGGGTAACTAGTGAACTTCCAGAAGGCATATGATCAGGTGCGATAACATGAATTAAGAACAAACAGGGGTGTCGGTAATGGAAATTTTGCATGGAAAGAGCAATGACTAATAAACAAAATCCTAGAGTCAGGATAAATGGGTCATTTTCAAATGATCAGTATTTAGTTGGGTGCCACAGGGATCAATGCTGTGCCTCAACTATTTTAAAAATCTGCAGTAATGACTTCCATGTACAGCTGAGTTTGCCAGTGCTACAAATAGAAGTGTGTTAGCAGGTTTTGAAGACCATTAGGACAACCTGCAAAGCATTGATGCAAATTTACAGGAGACACCACATCTCGAACATTGCATACAGTTTAGGTCTTCATATTCATATGTTTGCAATGGAAGCAGTACAGAGAAGGTTCAGCAGGCTGATTCCAGGGGTAAAGTTGTTGAGATGCACAAAACATTCAGCAAGTTGGGCTGAAACTTACTGGAGTTTCCACAAATGAGGAGTGATTATAATGTTCTGAGTAGAAAACAGAAAGACTGGAAGAATTCAGCAAGTCATGTAGCAACTGTGGACACAGAAATCTGTTCATGATTCAGTTTAGGGACCCTTTGTCAGAACTGGGAGAAGAATACAAGGTGTACATTTTTCAAAGGAGAACTAGGGGGCGGGTGTTTGGTGATAGGTTGAGACAGATCAACTGATAAGGAGCATGAGTACTGACTATTCGTGAGGCTTTTTTAAACGGGGTGAAAGGAGATAAACATGAAAAGGAAAAAACATGAGAGCGTTTTATGTGAAGTTGGAAAATTCAACATTTATTCCAGTAGGTTACAAAGTGCCTTGGCAAGAGATGAGATGTTGTTCTTCTGCTTTATGTTGAGCCTTACAATGGCAGTGGAGGATATAACAGCCAAACAGGTTAGAATCGGAAGATTCTAAGGTCTGAAGAAGGATCCCGACCCGAAACATCATCCATCCCTTCTCCCCAGAGATGCTGCCTGTCCCGCTTAGTTACTCCAGCATTTTGTGTCTATCTTGGGTTAGAATTGAGAATTAAAGTGGCATGCAACAGGAAACTCAGGATCATCCACGTGGACCAAGTGCAGGTGCTCCACAGAGAGATCACACAAACTGAGTTTGGAGCATAGAGGATACCATATTTGGAGCATTAACGGCAGTATAATAACTGGAAAAAGTGCAAGTGAATCATTGCTTGCCCTGAAATGGTAATTTTGGTCTCTGGATGGTGCGAAGGAAAGAGGTGAAAAGTGAGGTGCGGCATCTCCTCTCATTCATTGGAAAGTGCCACGAGATGGAGGGTTGTCTTACACCCCATTTCTCCTCCCAGCTCGACTTTGAAGATCGTCAACCCCACCATTCACCTCACTCACCACCCCTCCAGCTTTGAGGAAATGTCATTGATTGGAAATGCTGGCTGGTTTCTCCTTCCACAGATGCTGCTTGACTAGTTTAGTTCACTCAACATTTTTGTTTCTGTTTCAGACTCCAGAATCAGCAGCTTTATTTGAGTCTGAAGAAGGGTCTCAACTCGAAATGTCACCCATTCCTTCTCTCCCGAGATGCTGCCTGACCCGCTGAGTTACTCCACCATTTTGTGTCTACCTTCGATTTAAACCAGCATCTGCAGTTTTTTTTCCTACAGCAGCTTTATTTGTTTTCCAAGGTTCCGAGGAGGATTGACAAAATGGATGCTGAGAGGAAGAAGAAATCACCCTTTCCAGAGAAGATTTTTTTTCCTCACACAGAGATGTGAATCGTGGCGAACTTCCACCTGGAAAACTTGTGGGGGATAGTCATTGAATATTTTCACAACAGAGGGCAATAGACATTTTAATGACCAGAGAATTACCTGGTGAAGTAAGAAAGTGGGTAAGTGGTGTTGAGCCCGTGATCTGGAGCAAACGAATAGATGACGCTTTGGTCAGAATGGTCAGAACCATTCTTCAGAAGAAGGGCCCCAACCCGAAACGTCATCTTTTCCTTTTCTCCAGAGATCCTGCTTGATCCGCTGAGTTATTCCAGCATTTTGTATCTATCTTTGGTATAAACCAGCATCTGCAGTTCTTTCCTGCACATTGAGGCCATGATCGTATTGACTGGTGGGGCAGCCTCAAGTGGCAGACTGGCCTACTCCTGTTCCTGCGTTTGATGTTCTAACCAGAGTTGAAGTGCAAAGATCTCTTTTATAACGTGTTCAGAGAATGGAAACATGTAGCTAATCAGGTTTCCACACAGACAAGGAGCACATTGATCAACCTTTCAGGGAAATAGATTTGTTGGACAAGTTGCTTCTTTATGGCTGTATAATTCAAAGTCTTCTAATCAGTTAATCTTCAGTGTTCAAAAGGATTGCCAAGAAAGTGTGTGAAAGAGACCGATATATGCATCATTCCAAATGGATTATTTATCAGAGTGCTCTTCCTTTACACAGCTTCAGAAGGAATCGTCCATTGGTTTTCCAATTTCTGCAAATATTTTTGAGAGATAAAAAGGAATGCAGATAATAGGACCATGGAGCCTAGTTATCCCTAAGATGAAAAGCAAGGGTGACAGTAATTGCAATCAAATCTAATTATTGACAGCTATTTCCAGCAAGCAAAGCTGCATGAAGGCCAAATTTTGCAGGGAAGTGCTGACAGTTCATTGTTGAACACAGACATGTCCCCATGAATATGTCAGCACACTCATGATGTTTACACGTGTATGAATGCTCTTATGGTGCATGAATGGCCCTTACCATGGAACAGACATCTTGCAATTATTCACCAATCTGTGGAAACAAAGTACTGCAGATGCTGGCTATACACAAAGGGACACAACGTGCTGAAGCACCTCAGCAGGTTAGCCTGCAGCTCTGGAGAACATAGATAGGTGACGCTTTGGGTCGAGACACCTCTTCCTCTGCCAGATTAAGCCTGGTGTCAGGAGTTTTATTTTATAGTTATTTATATTTGGCATATTAACACTATTGACAATACTAGGATTATATTGACTTTCTCCAATTGCAATTAGTAAAGTGGTGTCAAGTTATCTTTTTGTATTGCTGCATTCATCACGTGAAGGTGCCCCATAATGATGCTGGCCCAGGGAATTCCAGGAATTAAACCCAGTGACGAAGAAAGAACAGGTACTGAGATGTGCAACTTGGATGGGTATCCATTGATCATGGTGCACTCATAGATGTCAAAGGAGACAACAGTTGTAGAGGATTCATTATTTTTAAGATTAGTTATGTTTCACTTGTTTAAATGTTGTAAAATACAATGAAAGTTTTCTAATTTTTTGACAATGAGGGTCCCAACCCAAAATGTCACCTATCCATTTTCTCTAGAGATGCTACCTGATCTGCTGAGCTCCTTCAGCATTTTGTGTCCATCTGTATTATAAACCAAACACCTGCGGTTCCTTTTTATTAGATTAATTTTTAATAGTTTTTGTTGTTGGAGAAATCTCATCAGTTTTACATAAAAGACACAACAGAAGTGGACAGCACGGTGGTACAGGAGTTGGTGCCTTACAGCGCCAGAGTCCTGGGTTTGATCCTGACTATGAGCATTGTCTGTTTGTACGTTCTCCCCCTTTCCCCAAGTGTTCCATGGATTCCTCCCACACTCCAAAGATGTACATGTTTGTGGGTTAATTTGCTTGGTATAATTGTAAATTGTCCCTAGTGTGCGCAGGATAGTGTTAATGTGCAGGGATAGCTGGTTGGCACGGACCCAGTGTGCCGAAGGGCCTGTTTATGCAGTGTCTCTTTAAACTCTAAAAGTGACTGGAAAAGTTTTCTTCAGTAGTTTCACCAGCAGGGAGCGCTCTGGCATCCCTCCCAGTTTTATGCAATGTACAAGCGTAAGGATTGCACAGGTGCTGTTGCAGATCTGGCTGGCAGATGCCAACAACTTCTCGGACGGGAGGGCATCCGGAAAGATTCAGTGTGATCTTTGTTCACAGGTTCACGGTGAATTCTAGATTGACGATTCTGTGGTAATATTAGACTCACTATTCGCTACACCTGAATAACAAGGATGTTCTCTGGTAATCAAAGACTTGTCACATCCTCATTTGTTTGTGACATGGCAGAACACATTCGACTCATTGAGCCAATGCCACCTCATTGTATATTTATAATGATAACACAAAGAAACAATGATTTCATTTTCATTTCAACACATTTTTCAATTGGTTGTAGACGGTACAAAAGCAAGGATGTCGTGACAATTTTTCAGAAGCCACTATTTTGCCTTTTTAATAAAAATGAAAAGGCGCAGGAGTAAGGATTCAGTCCTTGGAGTTTGTTCTGTTCAATATAATCATGACTAATTAACTCCCAAACTCACCCTAACAAACCCCTATAGATGCACTGCAGAAAGCATACTGTTGGGTCGCATCACAGCTTGGTTTGGAAACAGCTCTGCCCAAGACTGTAAGAAATTGAGAGTTGCGGATGCAGCCCAGTCCATTACACAGACAAGACTTCCCACCAATGACTCCACCTACCCTTCGTGCTGCCTCGGAATAAGCAGCCAACATCATGAAAGACTTACACCACCTTGGTCATTCCTTCGTCTCCCAGCTCCTGTTAGGCAGAAGGTAGGGAAGCTTGAAAGCACACACAACCAGACACAGGAACTGCTTCTTCCCTTCTGATCAGGCTTCTGAACAGTCCTTCCACAAGCTAGGTCCTATTCACCTATACCCTATTGAGGACATTGGACATTGCCTTTGGAGCTAATGTGTTACAATGCTGAAAACTATATTCTGCACCCTTTATCATCCCCTTTGCTATATCTATTATACTTGAGTTTAACTTGATTGTATATGTATGGTGTATCTGATCTGTTTAGGTAATGAGCAAAACAAATCTTTTCACTGTACCTCGGTACACATCTCAATAATAAAACTATATACCCCATAGTCTGATTGTCCAAATGCTGGTAGATCCTGTCCATCAGAACCCCAACCAGTAACTTAAACACCAATCATATTAGGCTCACCCTCTGTAGCTCCAGAGTTCTAAGTCAAATCAGGACAGGACATTCGCAGTGACTGGTAGTATTCTGGGGAGTGCTGCAGAGCAGATGGATCGAGGACTACAAGTACAGAGTTCCCTGAAAGTGGCATCACAGGCAGATGGGATGGTCAGCAGGCTTTTGGCACATTGGCCTTCATCTGTCAGGGAATTGAGTGCAGAATTTGAGATATATTATGTTAAACTTGTACAAGATGCAAGGTAGGTAGCAGTTTGAGCATAGTGTCCAGTTTCCTTCTTAGGAAAGATCTCATTAAAATTGAAAAAGTGTAGAGAGGACTTACGAGGATGTTGCCAGGACTCGAGGGCCTGAGCTGTAAGGTGGCCTAGTTGGGTAGACTATGACTTTATTTCTAGAAGCACAGGAGGCTGAGGGGTGATCCAATAGAGCTGTATACAATCTTGGTCTCTCTCCTGCCATTTTAATCTGCCTCGTCCCAATTAAGTACCTTCCCCCAACATTCAGACCTGTCCCTATTCAAAACAACCTTAAAACTTATGGAAATGTGACCACTACCCCAAATTCTTCTTCTACCATAACACCAGTCACCTAGCCAGGCTCGTCTCCCAATGCAATGTCTTGTATGGACCCTCCTAGAGTCAGACCACCCACATGCTGATTAAGGAAACATCTGAAAGGCAGCATAGTTCTCATCATTAATCAGAGGACTGCAAATTTACAAAAGGTCACCATGTCTATGAGATTTAAAACAATATGTTAATGTTTTTACCTGGAATAATAAAGTAAAATGCAAGCCCTTTGCAATTCAAATGATGCATCAAATAAAATTGGACGGACATATTTTATGACTTAATGGCGGCCCTTTGGCTGCAAAAAGAGACAAGATCAAAGGCAGTGAAGAAGAGAGCTGGAATACCCATTAGGTATTTTAATAATCTGCCAAAAAAGTTAATAAAATATTGTTTCTACAACGCATGTTATTTCTGACAAGTTTCTACTTTCGAGTCTTGGACTTGCCAATGGTTTACATGATACTTAATTTACATCAACATTCCCTTCTTTTACCAAATGTGCCAATAATATGTGCCAACATTTCTTAACATACCAAATATTTGTTCCACAAAGTAGTAATATTTTGTATTCTTCACTGCGGGTTCACCTTTATCACAGACTCAATTGAAACACTATTCATCTGCAATATAAGTTGGTGTAATAGAAATGCTTTATAATTCCTTTGGCGTTTTTCTCTTTCCCAAATGTAAATGATACTTTCCAGAAATGAGATCGGTAAGCATTATTAATGAGCTTATAATCTGACATTAATTCAAACAAATATCATTTTTGAGGTGAATTCTAGTCAGGTCATCAACCATGATCCTCAAATCCTATGCAAGAGACTTTGTTTCCAGATGACAATTTAAGCAACCAACGCTCTTGTAAATCGTAGTATCCCTTTCAAAACTTTCTTCCATACTGTGACAAAATCTATCCAGTTAACAAAGTGCTCAGTCAGGCAATGGTTGTGTGAACACAGAGAAGCAAACCATCACAATAAAACAGCAATAACCATGGCTACTTTAATGACCATCACCACTTATGCAAAGGAAGCAATCATCAAACATCCTGACATCACTTTCAGGTTCCAACTCCAGATTAATTAGGGAACTGCAATCCATCACCTTTATAACAGATTTGTGCAATGAAGCACATTTTCTCTTTATTTTCATTCGATAAAAAAAATGAATAGTTTTCAGCCATGCACAGCATCCTGTGATAAATGCAGTGAAAACACAAGCAGGAGTCAGAAGAAATTACAAAAGTTGTTAATTCTGCAACACAAACTCTATAAGGATTTATATCAGAGAGATCAACCCTGGAGAAAGGATTGATGGGGTACGAATACTCACAACAAATTGCCATCATGAAGAATAGCATCATCTGGAAATCAAAACACCTCAATGTGGCAGTGGAGTCGCACTGTGGTCTCCATGTATCTTTTTCACAATAGATCAAAGCACAGATCCCACTCTGCATGAACACCATTGGGTTTAACTTAATGATAATGAATTTGTACACTTGCCATGTTGACGAATCTTCTGTTCCGCTGACCTCCAAGAAGTCGTATCCATCTTCCAGTTGAAAGTCCGTGAAGACCAGTGCAATGGTGTCGCCAGGTTCTGCCAGAATAGTCCAAGTGCAGTCTGCATTGTTGTCATAATCTGATGGAAAACCAGGGCTCGCGATAACGCCACTCTGTCCTCGTAGGGTCCCTCCGCAACCATCGTTTGCTGCAGAGTAACAGACAAATACACTTCAGGAAAAGGTAATATCCTCATCTTGAAAATATCAACTATATTTAAGTTGTTACAACTTGTGGTATAAAAGTGCAAATGCCGAACAAAGAATAAAGCATTTTTAATGACCCAAATTAACTAATTTGTCACTGTTACATCAGTCACTAAAAGTCCAGCTACGAGTGTAAAAGCTTAAAATATGCCCAGATAAATCTATTTTATTTTTATAGGTGTAATTTTGATAATTTATATTAATTCAACTTGATTCTAATTCCAACAAATCTCCTTGTAAACATTTGAGCTAATCATTCCTCACTGATTAACAGTTTAGTACCAAAATATTAATGTTGATTGTGACTTCAGAACACAAATTAACAGTTAAGAAAGTCAAACAATGACTCAGTGCTTAAAAAGTTGAAATACGACTGTGAAATTTGCTCTAATGATGTCAGCAACAGAGCAAGGCCTATTTTTGTGCTCCAGAATATTTAACTTCATTGCGAGCAAATATAACATCCTTGCCAAACTAAAATAAAACACAATTTGCTCACAGTCTTTACTGTTAAATGACAACCTTTAAAGGACTAGTCATGTACAAACAACATTCTTTGACAGACTCCCCCACAACAATCTGCAGTCTCAAAGCTCACTTAATAATCTGCTCACACATAAAAGTGAGCCTTGCTTGAACCTTCAATTACACTTCTGCACTCAAAGCTTACTTCTAAGGAGTCCCCCTTTAACATTTGTCCTGCTGAAGAGTATGGAAATGGAACCTAAACATTGGAGGTATTGGTGGAGATCCATCAGGAACATAACTCATCCCAACTCATCCACAGTAGATTTCCGCTACCTCTCCTTCAACCAAAAGGATGAGATGACCAGGCTTGAATTATCCAGGTTTACATCAAGGACACAGCGGCCCCACAGATGTAGGAATTGCATCCACACTGAGCTCCCCACAATCTCCTGCCAAGAGAGTAATTGTAAACATGGATGATCTCTGGGCAGATTGGCTCTCTCTACCCAAATGTGAGCTCTCCAGTAAAATGCCCATCCCCCCCCCCTACACCCCCCCCCCCCCCCCCCCCAGTCCTCTGGAACTGCCCTTCTTCACACACCACTATGCAGCATAGTCCCTATGTTTAAGTTTAGTATCGTTTATTGTCACGTTTACTGAGGTGCAGCGACAAGCTTTTTGTTGCATGCTAACCAGTCAGCGGAAAGACCATACATAATTACAACTGAGCCATCCACAGTGCACAAGGGAATATTTCAAGGCCGACTTATGTAGTTGAAGAGCATAGCTAATTGACAGCAACAAGTGCACAGATAATTGTTAGCAGCAAGATGTCATATTGTTAAAAGGGACTCAATTGCCTGCCACAGAAAAGCTATGTCTTGTTCTACAAAGGCATCCCCAACAAAGCTATTTAAGGGTAGAACATCAAGAAATATACCTGCACTTTAGAAGGCCTAAGTAAACCATGCTGTACTGTTTTAAAACTCGAGATCAAAGCATGCGTAAGCACAAGCAGAAGGCTGGCAGTTGAATGCTAGCATTTCCAATCAGTAACTCATCAGGCTGACCTTGCCAACACCAAACATTAGTCCCCATTAACAAAAATCAATATTGCAACTGATGCCGTCAGCTACATTTTTTAATTGCCCTGATAAAAAATCAAGCAAGAAAAAAAAAAGCCTTAAATATGAGGCCACAAGTCAAGCAAGTTGACAGTGAGTGTGAACAAACAAGCACAATTCAGGCAGGAAAAAAATTCAGGAGCAATAATCTTCATTGCGGCTTCAAACCCAAGCGAATAAATCAATCTTTCTCCATATTTCATAAGAAAAATAAATCAATGCTCTTTACCAGGATTGCCGTAACTATCAATATTTATATGACTGCACTGGAACCTATCAAGACCAATCATATTGAGGAAAATGGAAACTAAAAGCCACTGGAATGATGCAAATCGGTGAGGCAGAAAGACTGGAGCCACTTGATAAAGCTCAGTTAGAGGATGGGAATGGCTACTGTCAAAACCAATGAAACGAGAAGCATTTTTATTTGTCGTCAATGGGTTTCCTATCTCCACTGCAGTTCATAGTGCCACTGCATCTAAACAAATAATATATGTCTTAAAATAAATTGAAAAAAGGCTGATGTAACCAAGGACTTTTTCAGGAAGCAACTCACAGTAGGTTTTTTTCTTGCAAATTAGATTTTGTCACATCTGGTGATTGTTGACAAATGTATTTGAAAAGGTTTCAGCTCACAAATAAAATACGAAGGTCTTGAATTAACAGAAATGAACTTTGCAAAGCAATACTTAAGCCCCGGAGACTGTTTTCTTTCCATGTTTTTCATTCTTTGGTCAAAAGGTGAAATTAGAGAAAATTAAAAACTGACGAAAATATGAAACGGTCAGAAAATGTGGCAAGTCAAGAAATAAATATGCTCCAACATGGTAAAAAAAAACAGTGAGAAAATAAATCTCCAGTTTTCTCTTCTCCTGCACGCTTCAATAATTGCTAGGTTCACTTTTCATCCAAACCTCAGACTTCAACGGCAAGAAAAATGATGGATCTTGTCCTAATGTGTTGCTAAACATTCTAACAAATTTATACACCCTGCTGAAGTTCAGTCTAACTCCTGGTTTTAATCTATCATTAGGCTTAATTCAGAGGCATTTTATTATGCTGATCTGATTTTTCCAGCTTCAGCTCAGCTCATTCAGCATCGTCGCTATGAGGACCGAAGGTCATTGCACCTAGCACAGAATGATAGGAAAAAATAGAACGAGGTAGTAAAATAAATCAGAGTAAAAAATAAAAAAATCTTATCCTAGAAAATAATGCAATCTGAGAATCAGGTATTGGATTTTTAGGTGAATCTGTTTCACCAAGTAAAGCAAAACACTGGCCTTTAAATCTTCCCTGTCACAAGATGACACAAAAAAATTACAAAAATGGGTCTCTACCTCCCAGTCTGTTCTGAAATTACTTACTCATCTTGATTTTCTGATTAAAATCAATACACACTGAAGAAGTTCACTCTCATCATATTTTGCAATGTGGATTTGCCACTGTGATTTGCAAGGTGAGCATACGAATGGACCACAGGACTCCCATATGGGCAATTCACATGTGACTCAGGTACATTCTTTCATGTTGGCATCTCTTTCATTACATTTAACCAACATGACTTTTGACACCACAATTTAAATTAAGTTCTCAAAAATGCAGTAAAGGTGGCACATTTCTGGATAAATGTCCATTTCGGGACATTAATAATGGATTTTAGACCTTATTGTGATTTCATTAGTTCATAAAGCTCAAAAAGTGTTTTCAAATATCATCTATTTCCATCTGTCAGAGGTTAGAGCTGATTTCTCCAGTTCCCAAAGCAGAAAAAGCTGGAACAACTCAGGTGTGGAAAGAAAATCAGTTCTCAGACCCAAAATGTGAACCAGGGTTTTCTGTTTGTGTTACAGATTTCCAAATCGACAGTTTTGTTTATTTTCAGTTCCAGTTCCACCTTTGTTTTATCGATACAATGCAGATCACGACTGCGTAATGGGAAGTTTGCGTATCTTCCATGGCAGAAGTTTATTCCTGTTGGGAGTACATATTTTGACCAGCACCAGTGCACAAGTGTGTGGCATGGTGGCACAGCAGTAGCATTGCTGCCTTAACAGCGCCAGAGACCCAGGTTCGATCCTAACTGCAAGTGCTGTCTGTACAGAGCTTGTAAACCCTCCCCATGACTGGCTAGGCTTTCCCCAGGTGCTCTGGTTTCTTCCCACACTCCACAGACGTACAGGTTTGTAGGTTAATTGGCTTCGGTAAAATTGTAAATTTTATTTAACGTGTAGGATAGTGCTGGTGTATGTGGTGATCGCTGGTCGACGCAGACGCGATGGGCCGAATGGCCTGTTTCCACGCTGTATCACGAAACTAAACTAGTGTCCAATCTGTGCCAGCCATCATGCACTCAGTTTCAGATTGGCCCCACAAGAAATGTAATTGTAGAGTGATGTTTCACAGAATCATTGTGCGTGTATACACGAGAGAATGACAGTTAGCAGAAAGAAGTGTTTTATTGTTGCTGGTGTCATGGCAGAGGATATGGAGTGGGCAGATGCTGCACTCACACTTCAGATGTCGTCAATTGGATCAATCTTGGGAAAAGTATTTGAATCAATTCAGATGGCAACTCAACCTGAAACAACAACAATGCAACAGAACTGGTCCAACGTTGGTGTGACAGTTTCTCACAAAATTAACTTGCAAATGAGATGAACAGCCATAGTTGACACAACTAAACTGACACTTGTTCATGCAATATGTCTAACTTTCACAATGCACATCAATCACCAGGCCAACTTAATAATCATAGACTCCAAAAACAGCTCCCATCTCACCGGACAAGTGCCACTAGCAGCCAAAGACTGGAAATGGGGAGGTGGGGCATTGAGAACAAAGTGCATGTGTTCATGGTCTTGGCCACCACAGAAACCAAGATCAGCTGAGAATTGGCGATAATGGGAGATGACTGTACACACATGTTTAATCCTTTTTATAAAATTCAGACTGCTACTGTAGAAAATACCAAGAGATGAACTGTACCAAATGTGTTGTAATGTGTGACTCTGTGCCATTCCAAAAAATCATATCCATCCCCCAAATGATATTGCCCACTCTGGATGGTTTTCTACTCAAGGATAACATGGATATTTAACCTTTTCTTTTAAAAAAAACATTTCTTTAGCCTTTCCCATAAAGGGAGCATGCATTGTACCTGTTGATGCTCTCCCTTCTTAGTGGTTTGGAGCAATTTGACATGTTGCCGCATTCTCTCCCACATATCTACAAATGCATAATAAAACGTTTCCTGACAAACTGCATCTTGGGCTGTCATGGCAATTCCAATGCATTGGCGTGCAAGAGGATTTAGAGAGTAGTGGACTCGGCTCAGTTCATAACAAGCACCTTGCTTGCCGTATCAAAAGCATCTACATAAGGCGCTAGCTCAAGAAGGTAGCATCTACCATAAAGGATTCCCGCCATCTTGGCCTGGCCTCTGCGCTGTTAGCATCAGACAGGAGGTACAAAGGCAGAAAGTCTCACACTACCAGGTTGCAGAACAGCTCGAATCCTCCAATCATCCTGTTTGGCTGCCTGCCACTGTATGTTTCTTTTTTTTTTTCCTAATCAGATGTGCAGCACTTTGGTCAACGTGGGTTGTTTTTAAATGTGCTATACAAATAAAATTGACTTGACTTGACTTGACCTCGACAACATAACATTACAGGCATTAGTGTGACTTCCTTAGTTCATAAAGCTCATAAAGTGTTTTCAAATATCACCTGTTTCCATTTGTGAGTGATTTGATCAAATTTCTCTAGTTCAAAAAGCAAAATGCTGAAAAAACTCGGAAACTCATGATATCTTGTACTATTGATATCTTGGGCGGCACGGTGGCGCAGCGGTAGAGTTGCTGCCTTACAGCGAATGCAGCGCCGGAGACTCAGGTTTGATCCTGACTACGGGCACCTTCTGTATGGAGTTTGTACGTTCTCCCCGTGACCTGCGTGGGTTTTCTCCGAGATCTTCGGTTTCCTCCCACACTCCAAAGACGTACAGGTATGTAGGTTAATTGGCTGGGCAAATGTAAAAATTGTCCCTAGTGGGTGTAGGATAGTGTTAGTGTGCGGGGATCGCTGGGCAGCACGGGCGCGGACCCGGTGGGCCGAAGGACCCGTTTCTGCGTTGTATCTCTAAATCTAAAATAAAAATTGTGGACTCGGTTTCTAATTGTATATTTTTGCACGGTCTCACCCTTTTCACCCTCTTGTAGAATTGGTGTGTAATCTATGTACAATTAATGCTTTTGTATGCTGTCCATGTGCTTGTGATGCTGCTGCAATCAAGATTGTCGTGGTACCTGTACCTCACTATACTTGTACCAATGACATTAACCTCGTCTTGACTCAACTTTGGACAGCGGTGTTTTCTACAGATTTTCAACCTCTTTCACACTCTTTACTCTGTTCAATACGAGTCACATCAGCCCCATCCTAATCCGACCACTTCTCTCAGAGGTGTGCCTGTTGTTGGGACCAATCCGTCCAGATTACCCTCCTCTCCGGTACATGTTGGGCATCTCTAACCTGCCCACCAGATCCAAGTATCACTTGCACAATAACAATCTCAACAGATTAACAATGCTTACTGAATTAAGTTTTCATTAAACATTATAAGTGCTGGAAACCAAGCAGAAACTTCACTTGAAACTAAATTCCCATTCTCAACCTCATGCTCCTTTTATAAAACACTTTATTTTTAAAACCACTGCATTTTGGGAGAAACTGTTTCGTTCATACAGCCCTTCGATCTAGCCCCAAGTGATAACTCTACTCCGCTTCTCAAGAGTAATGCCTCAGACACTGACAATTAACCATGATACTTCGCCAGTCTCAGACCAATGTCTGAATTCAGCAAGTGAAGATTCTGTGTTCATAATAGTAATCCAGCACAAGGTGCAGCAGACGATGACAAACTGGGAACGCCTTGAAGGCGGTGGCCAGGAAATACAACCACATCTCAAGAATCCATGATGGGAGTCTTCACAATGTGCCTTGTGCCCTTTGCTGGAATTCTAACTCCACGCTCCAATATTTCCCAGGATTCAGAAAGGGGGGAGGAATCATGGACGATAGGTTACCCTTTGTCCCCGCCAAAGACAGGGGTCTTTTAACAATAGCTGAAGAAATATGGGTACAGCAGAGTACCTGAGAGTACATGGCAATGGCTATTAGGACACAATTTGTAACATTGATCTATATGGCCTGTTTGCCTGATAGCTTTTGCAAACGATAAAAAGGTCTTGTTTCAAGCAGATACAGTGTATCTTCTTGAACCTTGGGCAAAGACAGAAACAAGGCAATCAATGCCATTCTAAGAAGATTAAATCCGCTCTCCTCCAGTATAAAGCCTCCATGACACTACAAGAGCAGCAGTGAGGTATATCTTGGGTATGAGTGGATTTTATCAGCCGATGTGAAAAGATCTGAAGCCTGACATCGGTGGTGGGGGAGATGCTGGAGTTGATTATCAAAGATGTAATAGCAGCGCATTTGGATAGCAGTAACAGGATCAGTCCAAGTCAGCATGGATTTAAGGAAAACGTGAAGGGGAAATCATGCTTGACAAATCTTCTGGAATTTTTTGAGGATGTAACAAGTAAAATGGACAAGGGAGAGCCAGTGGATGTAGTGTACCTGGACTTTCAGAAAGCCTTTGATAAGGTCCCACACAGGAGATTAGTAGGCAAAATTAGAGCACATGGTATTGGGGGTAGGTTTATTGACATGGATAGAAAATTGGTTGGCAGACAGGAAACAATGAGTAGGGATTAACAGGTCCTTTTCAGAATGGCAGGCCATGACTAAAGGGGTGCTGCAAGGCTCGGTGCTAGAACCGCAGCTATTTACAATCTACATTAATGATTTAGATGAAGGAATTAAAAATAACATTAACAAATTTGCAGATAACACAAAGCTGGGTGGCAGTGTGAACTGTGAAGAGAATGCTATGAGGATGCAGAGTGACTTGTACAGGTTGGATGAGTGGGCAGATGCATGGCAGATACAGTATAATGTGGATAAATGTGAGGTTTTCCACTTTGGAGGCAAGAACGGGAAGGCAGATTATTATCTGAATGATGCCAGGTCCTTCCACTGTTGAACCACACCTAGAGTGTGTGCAGTTTTGGTCTCCTAATTTGAGGAAGGACATTCTTGCTATTGAGGGAGTACAGCGGAGGTTCATGAGGTTAATTCCCAGGATGGCGGGACTGTCATATGATGAAAGAATGGAGCGATTGAGCTGGTATTCATTGGGATTTAGAAGGATGAGAGGGGATCTTATAGAAACATATAAGATTATTAAGGGATTGGACATGCTAGATGCAGGAAACATGTTCCCGATATTGGGGGAGTCCAGAACCAGGGGCCGCAGTTGAAGAATAAGGGGTAGGCCATTTAGAACTGAAATGAGGAAAAGCTTTTTCACACAGAGAGTTGTGAATATGTGGAATTCTCTGCCTCAGAAGGCAGTGGAGGCCGATTTACTGGATGCATCAAAAGAGAGTTAGATAGAGCTCTTAGGATTAGTGGAATCAAGGGATATGGGGTGATGGCAGGAACAGGGCACTGATTGTGGATGATCAGCCATGATCTCATTGAATGGCAGTGCTGGCTCAAAGGGCCGAACGGCCTGCTCCTGCACCTATTGTCCATGTATCTGTGTAACAAAATGGACAGCAAGAGTAAACTTCACCTCCACAGGCAAAGAGAGCTTGGTGCCGTTACTTTAGTTTTGAATACTCTTAACCTCAAAACATTTGATGGCACAGTAATGCAGTGATTAGCATTGCTGCCTCACAGTGCCCCCAATTTGGGGGGTTTCCTGAACTCGGATGATATCTGTGTGGAGTTTGCATATTCTCCCTGTGAGCTGGTGGGTTTTCCCCAGGGTATACTGGGTTCCAAAGTACTTGCTTGTTTGTAGATAAATTCGCCATTATAAATTGCTCCTGATGTAGGTAGACGCCATGAGAATTGGTAGGGTATGGGAGGGAGAGTGAATGGGGAAGGAAGAAGAAGAAACAAAGATCAATAAAGATGGTTGCTCGTTGCTCAGTATGAACACCGTGGGTCTTGGGGCCGATTTCCACTGTGCATGACTCGTGCACATCAGATCCACCCATCTTATCAAAACGTATAAGATTATTAAAGGGTTGGACAGTTTAGAGGCAGGAAACATGTTCCCAATGTTGGGGGACTCCAGAACCAGGGGCCACAGATTAAGAATAAGGGGTAAGCCATTTAGAATGGAGATGAGGAAAAACTTTTTCACTCAGAGAGTTGTGAATCTGTGGAATTCTCTGCCTCAGAAGGCAGTGGAGGCCAATTCTCTGTTTGCATTCAAGAGAGAGCTAGATAGAGCTCTTCAGGATAGCGGAGTCAGGGGGTATGGGGAGAAGGCAGGAACGGGGTACTGATTGAGAATGATCAGCCGTGATGACATTGAATGGCAGTGCTGGCTCGAAGGGCCAAATGGACAACTCCTGCACCTATTGTCTATCGTGTATTGACTTGCTTGGAGCACAACATACTGGTCCAGAGATGCTTGCAAAGTAAGCACTGTCTGCTGGATAGAGCCATTCTCCCCCTCATCCTTCTGCCTCCTCAGTACACCAAGTCCTGCCTTTAGTTCATTTCTCCTGGTTTTTGGTTTGGCAGGAAACCAAGCCATATCATTTCCAAACTGAATAATCTACGACTAATCCCCAAATGTCCTGGAATTATGTAATGGCCCTTTTAAACAATGCAAGGGGAGGACTTCTTCCAACTGCTTCGGCCTGATTTCCTGAGCAAGTCCTTTGCAAGGCTGTTATTAAAAATGCATTACACAGTGACAAACCTCCTGATTATGTTTGGGGCACATGTGCCTGGAAAAGCACAAAACATTTCTTTCAATATCTCTGTGCCGTGTTGCTGTTAACCTAGAATTGATTTCAATTCATTCAAGCAATATTTAAGCAGAACACAGTTGAATTTTTAGACCTCAAACAAAAAATTGAAAATGTGATTATAAAATAGTGTTAAAGTCAGCGTTAAATATCATATCATATCATATATCATATCATATACATACAGCTGGAAACAGGCCTTTTCGGACCTCCAAGTCCGTGCCGCCCAGTGATCCCCGTACATTAACACTATCCTACACCCACTAGGGACAATTTTTTTTAACATTTACCCAGCCAATTAACCTACATTTCTCATCCACTCCCTGCACACAAGGGGCAATTTATAGCCAATTAATCACCAGATTCGCACACACCAGAGGAAACCCACGCATTCACATGGAGAAACATGTAAACTCCACACAGACATCACCCGAGGTCAGGATCAAACCTGGGCCTCTGGCTCTGTGAGCATGGGCACTATTGGCATCACTATTGCTATAACATATAACATATAACATATAACAACTACAGCATGGAAACAGGCCTGTCCGGCCCTACCAGTCCACGCCGACCATTCTCCCTGACCTAGTCTCATCTACCTGCACTCAGACCATAACCCTCCAATCCCCTCCTATCCATATACCTATCCAATTTACTCTTAAATAATAAAATCGAGCCAGCCTCCACCACTTCCACCGGAAGCCCATTCCATACAGCCACAACCCTCTGAGTAAAGAAGTTCCCCCTCATGTTACCCCTAAACCTTTGTCCCTCAATTCTGAAGCTATGTCCCCTTGTTGGAATCTTCCCCACTCTCAAAGGGAAAAGCCTACCCACGTCAACTCTGTCCGTCCCTCTCAAAATTTTAAAAACCTCTATCAAGTCCCCCCTCAACCTTCTACGCTCCAAAGAATAAAGACCCAACCTATTCAACCTCTCTCTGTAGCCTAAGTGCTGAAACCCAGGCAACATTCTAGTAAATCTCCTCTGTACCCTCTCCATTTTGTCGACATCCTTCCTATAATTTGGCGACCAGAACTGCACACCATACTCCAGATTCGGCCTCACCAATGCCCTGTACAATTTCAACATTACATCCCAACTTCTATACTCGATGCTCTGATTTATAAAGGCAAGCATACCAAACGCCTTCTTCACCACCCTATCCACATGAGATTCCACCTTCAGGGAACAATGCACAGTTATTCCCAGATCCCTCTGTTCCACTGCATTCCTCAATTCCCTACCATTTACCCTGTACGTCCTATTTTGATTTGTCCTACCAAAATGCAGCACCTCACACTTATCAGCATTAAACTCCATCTGCCATCTTTCAGCCCACCCTTCCAAAAGGCCCAAGTCTCTCTGTAGACTTTGAAAATCTACCTCACTATCAACTACTCCACCTATCTTAGTATCATCTGCATATTTACTAATCCAATTTGCCACACCATCATCCAGATCATTAATGTAAATGACAAACAACAGTGGACCCAACACAGATCCTTGGGGCACTCCACTAGACACTGGCCTCCAACCTGACATACAATTGTCAACCATTACCCTCTGGTATCTCCCATTCAGCCATTGTTGAATCCATCTTGCAACCTCACTATTAATACCCAACGATTTAACCTTCTTAATCAACCTTCCATGTGGAACCTTGTCAAATGCCTTACTGAAGTCCATATAGACAACATCCACAGCCTTGCCCTTATCAATTTCCCTGGTAACCTCTTCAAAAAATTCAAGAAGATTAGTCAAACATGACCTTCCAGGCACAAATCCATGTTGACTGTTTCTAATCAGGCCTTGATTATCCAAATAATTATATATATTGTCCCTAAGTATCTTTTCCATTAATTTTCCCACCACAGACGTCAAACTAATAGGTCTATAATTGCTAGGTTTACTTTTAGAACCTTTTTTAAACAAAGGCACAACATGCGCAATGCGCCAATCTTCCGGCACCATCCCTGTTTCTAATGACGTTTGAAATATTTCCGTCATAGCCCCTGCTATTTCTGCACTAACTTCCCTCAATGTCCTAGGGAATATCCTATCAGGACCTGGAGACTTATCCACTTTTATATTCTTCAAAAGTGTCCGTACCTCCTCTTCTTTAATCCTCCTAATTTCCATCACTACTCTACTTGTTTCGCTTACCTCACATAATTCAATATCCTTCTCCTCGGTAAATACCGAAGAAAAGAAATTGTTTAATATCTCCCCCATTTCTTCCGGCTCAGCACATAGCTGTCCACTCTGACTCTCTAATGGACCAATTTTATCCCTCACTATCCTTTTGCTATTGACATATCTGTAGAACCCCTTGGGGTTTACTTTTACATTACTTGCCAAAGCAGCCTCATATCTTTTTTTCGCTTTTCTAATTTCCTTTTTAAGATTCCTTTTACATTCTTTATATTCCTCAAAAACCTCATTTACTCCCTGCCGCTTATATTTATTGTATATCTCCCTCTTTTTCCGAACCAAGTGTCCAATTTCCCTGGAAAACCACGGCTCTTTCAAATTATTATTCTTTCCTTTCCACCGAACAGGGACATAAAGACTCTGTACTCTCAAAATTTCACCTTTAAATATCCTCCATTTCTCTATTATATCCTTTTCATAAAACAACAATTTCCATTTCACTCCTTTTAAATCCTTTCTCATCTCCTCAAAATTAGCCTTTCTCCAATCCAAAATCTCAACCCTTGGTCCAGATTTGACCTTCTCCATAATGATATTGAAACTAATGGCATTATGATCACTAGACCCAAAGTGCTCCTCAACACATACCTCCGTCACCTGACCCATCTCATTTCCTAACAGGAGGTCCAACACTGCCCCTTCTCTGGTAGGCACCTCTACGTATTGCTGCAAAAAACTATCCTGCACACATTTTACAAACTCCAAACCATCCAGCCCTTTAACAGAATGTGATTCCCAGTCTATATACGGAAAATTGAAATCACCCACAATCACCACTCTGTGCTTACTACTAATATCTGCTATCTCCTTACATATTTGCTCTTCCAATTCTCGTTCCCTATTTGGCGGTCTATAATACACCCCTATAAGTGTTGCTAAACCTTTCTCATTTCTGAGTTCCACCCAAACAGCCTCCTTAATCGAGCCTTCTAGTCTGTCCTGCCAAAGCACTGCTGTGATATCCTCCCTGACAAGCAATGCAACACCCCCACCTCTTGCCCCTCCGATTCTATCACATCTGAAACAATGAAATCCTGGAATATTTAATTGCCAATCGCAACCCTCCTGCAACCATGTTTCACTGATCGCCACAACATCATACTTCCAGATGTCAATCCAGGCTCTAAGCTCATCCACCTTTCTTACAATGCTCCTAGCATTAAAATATACACATTTAAGGGACCCATCATTTCTTATTCTCAGTTTATTTCTTTTCCCTTCTTTCTCTCCTACATATTGGGTCTGAGTGTTTCCCTTTTCTGCCTCCTGCCTCACACACTGCCTATTAGCTATCTGTGTTTGAGTCCCTCCCCCCAACCGTACTAGTTTAAAGTCTCCGCAGTTATTTTAGCAAATCTCCCCGCCAGGATATTGGTTCCCCTCGGGTTCAGATGCAACCCGTCCTTTTTGTACAGGTCATACTTCCCCCAGAAGAGGTCCCAATGATCCAGAAACTTGAAACCCTGCTCCCTGCACCAGTTCCTCAGCCACGTATTTATCCTCCACCTCACTCCATTCCTATTCTCACTATCGCGTGGCACAGGCAGTAAGCCTGAGATTATTACTTTGGAAGTCCTTTTTTTTAACTCTCTTCCTAGCCCCCTGAATTCTCCTTTCAGGACCTCTTCCCTTATCCTACCTATATTGTTGGTACCTATATGTACCACGACCTCTGGCTCCTCTCCCTCCCCTTTCAGGATATCCTGGACACGCTCAGACACATCCCGGACACCGGCACCAGGGAGGCAAACCACCATCCGGGTCTCCCGACTGCGTCCACAGAAACGCCTATCATTGAAAGTAGTTAGATTTGTGAGCCTAAATGTAAATGATGCAAACTCATTAGCATCAGTGATTTTCTCTCATGTGCCACTAAACTGTAGTAACAAGCCCATATCAAGATTCAAGATTCAAGATTCAAGATATCTTTATTTGTCATCCAAAAAACAAGTTTTTTGTTTTTTTGAAATCCAAACTATTTATTTGAAATCCAAACAGCATGCCTATAATGATGCATTTCATTCTCCAGGTTTATGTACTTTATACATTCAGTGGGTCAGAACAGAATAACAAAATTAGTAAAAATGTCCAAAATTCTTAGAATGGATTCAGAGTTGATCCTTCTCTTGGCATCTAGAAATGGGGATGGCTATCTTGAAATAACAGGTTGGTCTTTTTGAGATAGGTCAATAGACAATAGACAATAGACAATAGACAATAGACAATAGGTGCAGGAGTAGGCCATTCAGCCCTTCGAGCCAGCACCGCCATTCAATGCGATCATGGCTGATCACTCAATCAGTACCCCGTTCCTGCCTTCTCCCCATACCCCCTCACTCCGCTATCCTCAAGAGCTCTATCCAGCTCTCTCTTGAAAGCATCCAACGAACTGGCCTCCACTGCCTTCTGAGGCAGAGAATTCCACACCTTCACCACCCTCTGACTGAAAAAGTTCTTCCTCATCTCCGTTCTAAATGGCCTACCCCTTATTCTCAAACTGTGGCCCCTTGTTCTGGACTCCCCTAACATTGGGAACATGTTATCTGCCTCTAATGTGTCCAATCCCCTAATTATCTTATATGTTTCAATAAGAACCCCCCTCATCCTTCTAAATTCCAGTGTATACAAGCCCAATCGCTCCAGCCTTTCAACATACGACAGTCCCGCCATTCCGGGAATTAACCTAGTGAACCTACGCTGCACGCCCTCCATAGCAAGAATATCCTTCCTCAAATTTGGACACCAAAACTGCACACAGTACTCCAGGTGCGGTCTCACCAGGGCCCGGTACAACTGTAGAAGGACCTCTTTGCTCCTATACTCAACTCCTCTTGTTACGAAGGCCAACATTCCATTGGCTTTCTTCACTGCCTGCTGTACCTGCATGCTTCCTTTCATTGACTGATGCACTAGGACACCCAGATCTCGTTGAACTCCCCCTCCTCCTAACTTGACACCATTCAGATAATAATCTGCCTTTCTATTCTTACTTCCAAAGTGAATAACCTCACACTTATCTACATTAAACTGCATCTGCCATGTATCCGCCCACTCACACAACCTGTCCAAGTCACCCTGCAGCCTTATTGCATCTTCCTCACAATTCACACTACCCCCCAACTTAGTATCATCTGCAAAAGGTCCGAATGGGGCAGCACAGTGGTGGAACAGTAGGGTTGCTGCCTTACAGCGCCAGACACCCGGGTTCAATCCCAACTACGGGTGCTGTCTGTACGGAGTTTGTATGTTCTTCCTGTGATTGCCTAGGTTTTTTCCGGGTGCTCCGATTTCCTCTGACACTCAAGTTTTGTAGATTAATTAGCTTTGGTAAAATTGAAGACTGTCCCGAGTGTGGAGGATAGTGTTAATGTGCGGGGATCACTGGTCAGCACGGACTCAGTGGGCCAAAGGGCCTGTTTCCACACTGTATCTCTAAGGTCCAAAGAGTAGAGAAGAGCTTCAGCCAGGAAGTGGTGAATTCTTAGAATTCTTTGCCCAAGAGTTTGAGCTTCAGTTGCTGTTTATTCAAGAAAGAAATTGATATGTTTTTCCATATTGAGGGAATCAAAGGATTTGGATTAGTGCACATGCTCAGCAATCTCATTGAATGTGAACTCTGAGTGACAGAGCAGTTATGAGGAATAGAATGGTCTTCACCTGGATCTATTTATGTATGTCCTGAACAGAACAAAATGAAGAATTCTTGATCTCCGATTAAAGAGATCCTTTACCGGCACTCTTTCCACCCCGACACCAGGCACAAAGCCTCACTATCCCATATCCATAGCTTCTCTCCCAGCCACAGCAAATCCAACCTCCTGAACCAGCTGTACAGGGTGGATCAAGAGCAGAAAAGGCCCTGTTCCTAAGTTGGTGCAATATGGACATTTCAGTGCCGAGGATAGAATAAGCTATACACGTAATTATGTAGTGTCTTTCCGCTGACTGGTTAGTAAGCAACAAAAGCTTGTCACTGTACTCAGTACACATGGCATTAAAATGAACTAAACAATCCTAGAACAATTGGGTCTTAATACCACAGGACAATAGACAATAGGTGCAGGAGTAGGCCATTCGGCCCTTCGAGCCAGCACCACCATTTAATGTGATCATGGCTGATCATTCTCAATCAGTACCCCGTTCCTGCCTTCCCCCCATACCCCCTGACTCTGCTATCCTTAAGAGCTCTATCTAGCTCTCTCTTGAATGCATTCAGAGAATTGGCCTCCACTGCCTTCTAAGGCAGAGAATTCCACAGATTTACAACTCTGACTGAAAAAGTTTTTCCTCATCTCTGTTCTAAATGGCCTACCCCTTATTCTTAAACTGTGGCCCCTGGTTCTGGACTCCCCCAACATTGGGAACATGTTTCCTGCCTCTAACGTGTCCAACCCCTTAATAATCTTATATGTTTCGATAAGATCCCCTCTCATCCTTCTAAATTCCAGTGTATACAAGCCTAGTCGCTCCAGTCTTTCAACATATGACAGTCCCGCCATTCCAGTAATTAACCTAGTAAACCTATGCTGGACTCCGCTGGACTAATCTGTCACACCCACAACTGAGTGAGAGATATACCTAAAATACTGGGGCCCCACTCCTTGGCCCCTCTCTGAACTGCCGACTTTCTAATTACTTTTGCTATCCGATTCCCCCCCTTTAACAGTGGCTCTCTTATTCTCCCCAGTTCCTTAGTGTTCCTGGCCAGCTTTTTATGCGCAATCTCGACAGTCGTTCACCCAGATACAGCCCAATATCCAACGATTTATAGATCGCGTATAAAAAATGTGTCAAACACGGACACAAAATGCTGGAGTAACTCAGCGGCTCAGGCAGCATCTCTGAAGAGATGGAACAGGTGACGTTTTGAGTTCAGACCCTTCTTTGGTTCTGGTTGATTGAGGCAGGGGGGAGGGAAACTAGAGGTATGAAAATGTACAGAACAAATTGGAGCTGACACTGATGGATCTCCGATGAAATTAAAATGGCGCCCCCCTTCTTCCATGTCATAATGACAGTAGATCTTCTGCTGACCTTGAGGTCACGGATTCGCTGCCTGCCCTTAAGACCGTACTGGTTTGTGGACTCAGGTGCCACCTTCCTTTGACATGGTGTTGGTACAAGCCAGTACAGGGTGGAGGCTAAAGCAGCAGAGGATCTCTTCCAGCAGGAGTAACCAACTGCACTCACAAGGTGGCTTTGACAGCCAGCGAGATCTCAACCCAAGAACTGATACACATCAATGGTAAATGTTTCTTAATGTTTGTGAATGTCTTAAAGATTCAACAGAGTCTTCTTCCCTTTCATTCCTACCTGTTTCTTTGAGCGGGGCTACAATCGTTAGGTTAAATCAGCAGGCAGATTCCTCAACACAAGGTTTGGGAAGCCTTTCCAAATTTACAATACCCTGATGCACTCTACATGAAGTCCATCAGTGCAGCACAACTGGCAAAACTAGATTCTGGAACTACTGTGAAAGAGCGTGGGTGCGTCCAACAGGAACGTTGATCAGGTGGAATTTTTGCCCTAATCACTTCCTGTTAGCATGGAGTCATGCTTGAAATGGAAGCCAGCTTTAAAAATGAGTCAGGAAACTAAATAAATGTTTACTGGAAACACAAAGTGCAGAAATCGCTCGGTGTCTCTGGAGGTCATGGATCGGTAACGTTTGGGCGGGACCTTATTTTGCCTATCCATGCCCTCGGGAGATGCTGCCTGACCTTCAGAGTTACTCCAGGACTTGTATTTTTGGTCAAGATTCCAGCACCGGCAGTTCTTTATTTCTACAAATATTTACAATTCTTTTACAGCAACAATCTTGTTTATAGAAGTGATGTTTTCCAAAACATCGTAACTGTTTAGGTTTATATGTTTTGAATATATCTCCACACCCCAGTTTCTTGAAGCTGTCAATGCCTGGTATATAAGCTTGCACAGAGCGAGAGAATGTTATTGTCTCAACAGCCCCACTTCTTCCAGAGTCTTAAGTTTAAAGACTTCCCGAATATGTAGATTGGCATTATCTCATCTCCTGAGAGAACGTCCTCTGTTAACATCAAAGGCAAGTACTCTGTGGCAGTTTAACACTTCAGCTCGTTTTCTGGTCTCCATCCAGTCCGTCTTACATTCTGCTATTAAAATCAAGTTTAAAACTAAATTAAAATCTGCTGGTCTAAAATTAAACTCCGTAATCTCTGCCTTCTCCAGTGACCAACTAAATCTCCCTTCAATTTTGTGTCAATGCCTTCAGGATGAATGTTGCTACGTCAAAGATCTATAAAACGGATGTTTTATTTCACTCATTGGTTGCTTTAACAAATCACTATGTTTGACAAGTAATGTTGATACCAATGTGACATTGATAGGTAACTAGCTGAAAATAATTACATGCATTAATTTTGCTGCAGGGCCCACAGCAAAGAACCAATCAGCAGTCTACTTGACAGTTCTAATCCTGAATCTTGAAAGACCAGTCATTTATAGCTACAACATGAGGAAAAAAATCATTGGACACACTTTCACACGATACATGAGTGGCCTGAGGCCATAGCAATCAAACCTCACTGAATGCTGACACAAGCAACTGCAGATGCTGGTTTACCAAAATAGAAACAACGTGCTGGAGTAAATAAGCAGGTCAAGCAGCATCTCTGGAGAACAATGATAGGTGACATTTTGGGGCAGTACTCTTCTTCAGCCTGATTGCGGTAGAGGAGGAGTGAAGAAAAAGCTAGGGGAGAGGAGGGACAGGACAAAGCCTGGTGAGTGATAGGTGGATACATGTGAGGGGGATTTTTTTTTGAGGCAGGTGGTTAGATAAAGGCCTGAGATGAAAAGACAAAATGATAATTCACACCTTCTGTCTTTATATTTCTAGCCTTTGTCCACCGACCTATTCATAAAAAAACAACCCTATCCACCCTATCTCTTGCCAGGCTTTGTCTTGCACACCTCCCCTAGCTTTCTCTCCCCCCCCCCCCCCACCATGATCAGTCTGAAGGGTTCTGACCTGAAATGTTGCCTATCAATGTTCTCCAGAGATGCTGCCCGACCCATTGAGTTACTCCAGCACTTTGTGACTCCGTTAATGCTTTTAGCATTGCGAGCTCCATCTTGTTTGAAATTCCACCAAAATTACCGTTTACTTTGGGCCTGGGATAATAAACTGGTTGAACCTGGGTCTGTAAGGTAAGTTGGCATTTCCAGGAGCATTCCTTTAGGGCATCAAGGGGCAACATGAATTGTTACAATCCAGTTGTTTCCTGGTCGCTATTCTGGATGCGAGGCCCCAAAATCACATTGTACCAAGAAAATTGTTCATGTACTTTATGGTAAGATTTTATCTAAGCAGGCACTCCCTGACCTACGTAATAGGCGACTTATGTAAATCACCCTTACATTTAATTCTTTAAGCCCACCTCTCTATTTCGGAGTTGCGCGTCTCCACGGCAGTGCATTACTGCCGCCCACATGCGGCTGTTTCCGCAAGACAGTCAGCTGCTCTGGTGGAATCTCCCATGCATGCCCCACATTGGAGCTCCCATGTGGCCTCCACGCCCAATAATAAATGAATGCCTGCCTGCACAGTCGTATATCCATGGCCGACGTATATAACATCTTACTCACGCAAGGGTCCACGGGACGCAACCTTTAAGTCGATCAGCCACTCAGTTACAGGAAATTGTTGCAGTTGCAGAAGTTACCGAACATTGGAAACGAGCTCTCAGGAGTGTAAATTGAAGTGACAGGCAACACGACACCGATGTCACTATCATGACGACTAATGAAAATGTGTGCTTCACAAATGGCACTGGAGCAGGCCGTAAATGAGGAGTGAAAAACAGCCCGTGTTACTTGAAGGGACCATCACTGTGGTTTGTTTTTCGTGCATATTGATCCGCGTATTGAAATATGGAGGTATTGTTACTCGTGCACAGAGTACTGGTGAGGCTGCGCCTGCAGTAATGTGCACAACTTTGGTCCTTTTAGTATCAACCCTGAGGCACATGTGCCATGATCATAATGAATGGCGAGGCAGGATTCATTGGCTTTCTCCTGCATTCTCAATGAAGGTGAGTGGTTGTAGAGGGCCTGACATGGCCAATTATAAACATCTGACTCCAGTGTTACAGAAACAGCATCCACAAGATAAGTGGCACATCCTTGACCCACTGGACAATGCTAAGGGATAGGAATTTACAGAAAGATAGCTGATGTCAGTGTTGCAAACTCCTCTCTGGTACTTCTGCTGCCCTTATTCCATTAAAAACTGAACTGTAGGCAGACTTAGTCTGTGATCAGCAAGCTTGTAAACTTGAATAAAAGACAGTTATTTTCAAGGTCAGTTGAGATGAACATCAATGCTGAAACCAGCAGCTTTATAGTTGAGAATAATTCTAGAGGTGTATTAATGATAGAATCAGGCACTGACATACGTGCCTCTCACAATATTGCAATGAGGTTCAATGAGTCAAACTCCAATGTTCGCAGATTAGTAACAGAGGCTCCACAGAAACAATGGCCACTTCCACAGCACTTCAAACAATTATCAAGTGGGCACAAAGTGCTGGAGTAAATCAACGGGTCAGGCAGCATCTCTTGAGAACATGGATAGGTGACGTTGAGTTGAGACCCATCTTCAGACTGATTGTAGGTAGAGAAAGGCGGCTGGAAAAGGAGAGAACCAGGCCAAAGTTTGGCAGGTAAGTGCTTGACTGAGGCGAGGGGGAGGATCCGATAGGTCTCTGGTCTCACTCTGGCAATGGAGGCCCAGGACAGAAAGGTCAGTGTGGGAATGGGAAAGGGAGTTAAAATGGTAACAAGGAGACCCAGTAGGCCTTTCGTTCCCAGTTGCTAACCATTTAAACTCCCCTTCCCCCACTGACCTCTCTGCCCTGGGCACCCTGCATTTCCAGAGTGAGGCCACATGCAATCTGGAGGAACAGCACCTCATACTCTGGTTGGGTAGCTTACGACCCAACAGTATGAACATTGAATTCTCCAATTTTAGGTGAACTCGCACTGCCCTTCCCTCTTTCTCCCCAAGCCCTCCCCTCTCTTCCCCCCACCCCCTTCTCTCCCTTGTGCCTCACCTAGAGTCCTACCTATTTCTCCCCTCCACTCACCCCTCTGCCACTTTCCCCCCTCTAGCTTTATAATAATTAACTGTGCAATCCTGTCTCACACCTTTCTTCCTTATCTCTGGTCTTTGTTCCAACTATCTGCCTATCAACTCCCCCACCCCTTGTTTATGTTGACCTATTACCTACCACACTTTGTCCTGCCTCTCCCCTTTTCCAGCTTTCTTCTCCCCTCCTACAATCACTGAAGAAGGGTCTCAAACCAAAATGTGACCTACCCATGTCCTCCAAGGATGCTGCCTGGCCCGCAGTTACTCCACCATTTTGTTTCTATCTCTGCTGAGTTACTCCAGCATTTTGTATTCTTATGTGTATTAACGAGCATCTGGTTCTTTGTTTCTACTATCATCAAGTGAATAGGTTCAGACCAGGATCACACTTACACAGACATAACTGTTGCTTTATGCAGAATAACCTGTTACCCCCATCTGTAGCTTCTCAATAAATGCAGGAAGGAACTGCAGATGCTGGTTTAAGCCGAAGATAGACACAAAATACTGGAGTAACTCAGTGGGTCAGGCAGCATCTCTGGAAAGAAGGAATGGGTGTTGTTTCAGGTCGATACCCTTCTTCAGACTATTTTTGCACCTTAAACTTCCTTATCTATGTATCTCCCTCTCCTCTGACATCAGTCTGAATAAGGGTCTCGACCCGTAACGTCACCCATTCCTTCTTTCCAGAGATGCTGCCTGTCCCACTGAGTTACTCCAGCATTTTGTGTCTCGCATCTCAATACATCATTGATTTCCACTCAACTGTGGCAGAGTGAAGAAGCAATTTGACATTCCCTCTGGACAGGATTGCTGGAGAAATAATATGTGGAAGGAGGATTGTTTTTGTCATTCAATTTTTACCGATGCTTCTGAATGTAGATTTTCACCTGCAAGCCTACATTAGCCTGCAAGACTAAGCAGAGCCAAAGGTTTTACCTCAGTTTACACCCTTACATCATTTTATTATAATCACAGTTCCGCGATTTTTGGTTTCCTCACTTAGAGGTCTAGGTCAGGTTTGAATGTTAAATTAATTTAGTTATAAATAAAGAGGAACGTAATGGCCTATATTTGTATCACCTACATTATTTGAAAGTTAAGTGAAATGTATAAAATGTTTCCAATGCAGTCTTAACAAACTGCATGCCATCTGCAATGGAAGTAACAAAGTTCCAAGAAAGCAAGCTATTCAAAAATTGCAATTCAAAAATATCACTTTCACAATCCATACAGTTCAAGGAAATAATGCATCTGTGCAGTTCAAACGGGAAAAGTAAACAGGCAAGGGATGATATAATAAAAAAAGAACTGCAGATGCTGGTTTATACCAAAGATAGACACAAAGTGCAGAAGTAACGCAACGAGTCAGGTAGCCTATCTGGAGAAAATGGGATAATGGAAAAGAAACAAAAATCCAATTTCTCCAGAGATGCTGCCTGACCTGCTGAGTTACTCCAGCATTCTGTGTCTATCTCAGGCAAAGGCAGAGTTGTTTTTGATGAAATTTGCCAGATAATTCACTTACAGGCCCCCATCTGAAACTGGTGATAGGAACGACAAAGTCACTCATTTCAACATTTCTCAGCTCATTTGGTGTATGCCCCCTTTCACTTTTTAAGTTTACCTCTGCAAAAGGGAACTGGGAAATCCCATGAAGCACTCTTCTGTGTGCTGGCCAGGCAAGTCAACACTGCATGTCCCTCCAGGAAGTGGCCGACATTGCAGCTGAACCGGAGTTTGTCACCAATACTGAATGTGGTTCCCTGCTGCAATCCGTTCTGTAACTTGCCAGGATTTCCACAAGTATGACTTGGCAATACTGAAAGAAATAAAAATAAATACTCTTTCATAAGTGGACTTGCTGCTTTTAATTATCAATCATGATTGTATTTTCCCAAAATTTGAAGAAATGGATTTTGAGTTTAAACCAATTAGGCATTTTAAATCCCAATTTGAGAACTAACAGCACAACACCATATTTTAAAGAACAGTATTTACAAAATTTACAAGATTTGAATGTCAATCTCCCTAAAAGGTTTCAGAATGTTAAACAACTGTAACTTTATTCATATAATTCAATGTGATTGTTTTCATTCGTGCTATCTTCTCAACCAAACATTTTAAAGATTAATAGTCTGTAATTTTTACAAACTTCCGTTGTTTAGTTGGAGTCTAATAAGCCAAACCAATGTAAATACATTAAAATTTTAAGTGCCAATTAGATGCAATACAACTTATGTTTCTGTTACCTTTTGCAATAGTTTAGTAGTCATCATTATGGAAGCTGGCTCAGCCCCAGACTGAATTGATCACCTCTGTGAATTACTGCTAATCGTGCTCATTTGCAGACTGTCACAGTGTTTCCAAAAATTAATATTTTATATTTTCAGGGGCAAGGACAGAAAGAAGCATATGTAAAGTGTCTTTTTACTTAAATCATTGAAATGCTGACTTTGTTGTGCCAATATAATGAGCAACAGATTCCCACTTCTCTTCTGAAAGTTATTTTCAGTTACTTAAAACTGGGCACCTCACAGGTCGGGAATATAACAATCCAGATAAAGTAATTTTTTGAGAGTATTGTAATAAACTTATTTTACGTAACAAGTTACCATTTTAAAATATAAGAATTAAAAAAATTAAAGTCATATCATAAATGGTTCCCGTTCGGCTGATTTATGGTTGCTGATATGTTTGCTGATTAGAAAATGAATCAGAACAAAACTCAAAATGTACCATTCTTAGATGAGGATAATTATGATATTTGTGCCTCGATAACTAGATAATGCACAGTTGAACACTTTGGTCTTCGATGAAGTACATTAAATGGTCACTGTGTGTTATGTATGTTTGAGGCCTATCTCTGTTTACAAAGAACCAGAATTGAACTACTGTCAGTTGGGTGACAGTCCTGAACCAGAGATACAATAAATGACAAGAGACAGGTTTCTTGTTCTCAAGGTTGAGAGATAACAGTAAACTTAATGCAACAACTGACACCACAAGAAACCTTCTTCTTCTCCCCCTCCAAGTCATGAGCAAAGGACCACCTATTCTTGACCTTTGTGGACAATCTGTTCGTGAACCAACGAGGAACATCTTCTGATGACTGATCCAGTCATCGTTCCCCAACTAAACTCTGCCTCGGGTATTAGAGAAGGAAGGTGCTAGCTAATCTATGTCTCTCTCACATCTTGTAGCTTGTAATTTGCAAAATCCTTGATTTAGTCATGGCATACTGGAATAACAAACGTTGTTCATTTCCTGGTAAATGGCCCACAAGCTCCAATTACGATGTGATATTACCCCCAGTGATATTATACATCTCTATAAGATTAGTCTCAGCCTTCTGTACTCCAAGGAGTAAGAAGAAAGCCCGTCCAACATTTCCCTGTAGCTCAGGCCCATGACCTGGCAACTTCCTCATATCTTCTCTGCACTCTATCCAGCTTAAATGTTATTAGTACACGCCTTTGGCTGAGCATGTTGGCCATGATGCAAAAGTAAATGTCGAGGTAGCAAAATGATATTTGGACTTTAACGTAAAATATGAGAAGATGTTACACGTTTGGGAAACACAAAGTGCTGGAGTAACGGAATGGCTCAGTCAGCATCTCTGGAGAACGTGGATAGGTGACTTTTCAGGTCGGGACCTCTCTTCAGACTGGGTTTGTATTCTCTTGAATTTAAAAGACAAGGAGTGCTAGAATAATTTAAAGATATGAGGGAAAACCGATGAAAGGTGGTATCAAAGACAGTGAAGAGCATTTTCAAAAATTACAGCAGGATCTTGATCCTATCAGGTGTGAAGGGACTACATTTCAGCACTGAAGTAAATCAATGACCCCTTCAGAACCTTTAGGTTCGTTTAGGGATACAGCGTGGAAGCAGGCTCTTCGGTCCATCGAGTCCACGCTGACCAGCATAAAGACTATGCTACATACAAAGGACGACTTACAGATGCCAATTAACCGACAAACCCATGTGTTTGGAGTGTGGGAGGAAACCGGAGCACCTGAAGAAAACTCACGTGATCACAGGGAGAACGTATAAACTCCGTACAGAGAGCATCCTTAGCCAGAATCGAACCTGGGTCTCTGGTACTGTAAGGCAGCAACTCTACTGCTGCGCTACTGTGCCGCTGTACAAGATGTTGGCAAGGCAGCTTTTGGTGTATTGTTTTTAAATTTGGTATCCCTGCTATAACGTTGGTGGCATTAACGTAAATGCCATTAACGTTGACAGACATTTGTTACTGTTGCAGAAATGGTAGCTGATGATAAGTAGAGTGGGAAATTTTAATGTGAAGTATCAAAGATGATAATGATCAGATGCCTCGCTGGGAGGAAAATGGTGTCATATCACAGATTTCCCAATGCTTTATCTGGAATTGACTCGCAGATGGAGATTACCTACTCTTGTTCCTCGTACCCAAAATTTTCAATGCTCCTTGATTTAGCTTTATGTCATGGATGGCTGATGTACAAATGACAATTGTAATCATTTAAATGAGTTGCCTACCATGTGGGCAAAGGTAAGTGTATTTAATTATTTAAATTATGTTTATATATTTTAACATGTTTAATATTTTATATCAAATTATTTAAATCATTTAAAATCATTATTTTTTGCTTTCAATTGTTGAAACCAATTTGAATAGTTTGTTATATGCTCTGACCATCAGTGGTGTTTAAAAATAGTTCATAGCTCTTTAACAGATGTGAGTTTTCGAAGATCATCAGGGAAGAGATGTTAAGATATCCACTAAAGATAGACACAAAAAGCTGGGGTAACTCAGCAGGATAGGCAGCATCTCTGGAGAGAAGGAATAGGTGACATTTTGGTTCGAGGGACATGACCCGAAAAACACCACCCATTCCTTCTCTCCAGAGATGTTGCCTGTCTCGCTGAGTCACTCCAGCATTTTATGTCTATCTTAGGTGCAAACCAGCATCTGCAGTTCCTTCCTACACATTAAGATCCCCATTGTTCTGAGCTTACTTCATCTGAATGGATGCCTTTCCAATGCAGACGGTTAGTTCATCCACACATGGAATTCCAGAAAACACAAGCCAGAGTGGGCTGGCATGTGCAGGCTTTGAATCTGAGAGTGGTTGGATCCAATTATTCCAGTACAGATATTTTGGTAAGCATGGTTCAGAACATAGAACAGTACAGCACAAAAACAGGCCCTTCAGCCCACAATGTCAATGCTAAAAATGATGCCAAGACCAACTCTTACCTATCTGCACAGGATCAATATCGCTCCATTCCCTCTGCCAATCAATATGCCTCTCCGAAAGTCTCTTAAATGCTTCTGACGTATCTGCCTAAACCACCACCCCTGGCAGCGTGTTCCAAACACTCGCCACCCTCTGTGTAAAAAAGTTGCCCAACACATCACCTTTAAACTTTGACCCCTTTTACCTTCAAGTTAATGCCCTCCAGTATTTGATTTTTTTCCATCCTGGGAAAGGGTTCCGACTGTCTACAATATCTATGCTTCTGATAATTTTATTTTCTTGTATCCCCGCAACCTTCGGAAATTCCAGAGAGAACACCCCAAGTCTGTCCAACCTCCCCCTGTCGCTAATACTCCCCAATCCAGGCATCAATCTGGGAAACCTGCTCTGCATCCTTTCCAAAGCCTTCACATCCATCCTGTAATGAGGTGACCAGAACTGCATGCAACACTTTAAATGCAGCCCAACCAACATCCTGTAGAGATAAGGAGGAAGTCTTTTAGGACCGAGATGAGAAAACATTTCTTCACACAGTGAGTGGTGAGTCTGTGGAATTCTCTGCCACAGAAGGTAGTTGAGGCCAGTTCATTGGCTATATGGGAGATACCAGAGGGTAACGGTTGACAATTGTATGTCAGGTTGGAGGCCAGTGTCTAGTGGAGTGCCCCAAGGATCTGTGTTGGGTCCACTGTTGTTTGTCATTTACATTAATGATCTGGATGATGGTGTGGCAAATTGGATTAGTAAATATGCAGATGATACTAAGATAGGTGGAGTAGTTGATAGTGAGGTAGATTTTCAAAGTCTACAGAGAGACTTGGGCCTTTTGGAAGGGTGGGCTGAAAGATGGCAGATGGAGTTTAATGCTGATAAGTGTGAGGTGCTGCATTTTGGTAGGACAAATCAAAATAGGACGTACAGGGTAAATGGTAGGGAATTGAGGAATGCAGTGGAACAGAGGGATCTGGGAATAACTGTGCATTGTTCCCTGAAGGTGGAATCTCATGTGGATAGGGTGGTGAAGAAGGCGTTTGGTATGCTTGCCTTTATAAATCAGAGCATCGAGTATAGAAGTTGGGATGTAATGTTGAAATTGTACAGGGCATTGGTGAGGCCAAATCTGGAGTATGGTGTGCAGTTCTGGTCGCCAAATTATAGGAAGGATGTTGACAAAATGGAGAGGGTACAGAGGAGATTTACTAGAATGTTGCCTGGGTTTCAGCACTTAGGCTACAGAGAGAGGTTGAACAGGTTGGGTCTTTATTCTTTGGAGCGTAGAAGGTTGAGGGGGGACTTGATAGAGGTTTTTAAAATTTTGAGAGGGACGGACAGAGTTGACGTGGGTAGGCTTTTCCCTTTGAGAGTGGGGAAGATTCCAACAAGGGGACATAGCTTCAGAATTGAGGGACAAAGGTTTAGGGGTAACATGAGGGGGAACTTCTTTACTCAGAGGGTTGTGGCTGTATGGAATGGGCTTCCGGTGGAAGTGGTGGAGGCTGGCTCGATTTTATTATTTAAGAGTAAATTGGATAGGTATATGGATAAGAGGGGATTAGAGGGTTATGGTCTGAGTGCAGGTAGATGAGACTAGGTCAGGGAGAATGGTCGGCGTGGACTGGTAGGGCCGGACAGGCCTGTTTCCATGCTGTAGTTGTTATATGTTATATGTTATATTTAAGAGGGAGTTAGATGTGGCCCTTGTGGCTAAAGGGATCAGGGGGTATGGAGAGAAGGCAGGTACAGGTTACTGAGCTGGATGATCAGCCATGATCATATTGAATGGCGGTGCAGGCTCGAAGGGCCGAATGGCCTACTCCTGCACCTATTTTCTATGTTTCTATGTTTCTATGACTTTCTGGCTCTTATACTCAAAGTAGGAAGCCACTAAAACCAATCCTTTAAATGGATTACACCACTGTAAATATCCTGACATTTTAGCATCCGTTGTGGGTGGGAGTTATAAGAATATATGTTAACCTAAAGAAAGTATTTTCTTTTTAACCAATTTCCCATATTTGTTTTTAATCATAAAACTATATCTATCTGCATGAAATTAAAGACTGTGTAATTATCAGGGATGGCAGGTTACTCAAGCTCCGAGGCTGAAGTTCCATTGACTGCAAAGCCCATTTACCGGTACTTCCCCTTGCTCTGTGATTTGTACCTTGTGCTTCAGGCTGCCCAGATATCAGATTGAATTCTGAATAGAGCTTGTGTCACAGTTTGATGGTCCACTTTGCCATGGGCTGACAGGTGCGGATAACCTCTAAAATATCCCAAATGTTACGGAGCTAGTGCAGGAGTCATGTGATTCACCCTTAAAATACCGGATTAAAAAGCAGAATCTTGACATCGAGACTTAATTATTTGAAGGGAATGCGCAGAGTTGTGCATTCTTTGCAGCAATAGATCACACACACACTTTTGTTGAGGTGTTTACCCAAATCTACCATTTAGAACAAGCAAAACAAAGCTAATATTAACCAGGCAAAAACTGATGTGATCAGACTAAATGTCAGCACTGAAGTAAATCAATGACACTTTCAGTACCTTTAGTTTAGCGATACAGCATAGAATCATGACCTCCGGCCCACCGAGTCTAGGCCGACCAGTGATCACCCATACACTAGCACCATCCAACATACTTGGGATAATTTGCAGAAAGCAATTAACCAACAAACCTGCACGTCTTCTGAGTGTGCGAGAAAACCGGAGCACCTGGAGAAAACCCACGTGGTCAAAGGGAGAATGTACAAACTCTGTACAGACAGCGCTCATAGTCAGGATCAAACCCGGGTCTCTGAAGCATAAGGCAGCAACTCTAGCACTGCCACTGTGCTGCCCTGAAGAATCTGTACTTGTTTGTTTGAATATTTATCAACAGAAGTTTAAAAGTCAGATTCTTGAGACACAGTAAAAGTTTGTTCCATTCAAACAACTTATTTTTGCATTTACATTTGAGCAGCTTTGCTGAAAAAAAAACATGCATTCAAATAGGGCTTTTCCCAAACTTCAATACATCCCAAACACATTAAACTACAGAAATACTTTGTAGAATGAACCTTGTCAGAAACCACGATTATGGTTTGGTTCACGCAAAGTGCTGGATAGGCAGCATCTCTGGATAAAAGGATTATGTGACATTTTGGGTCAGAAACCTTCTTCAGACTGAAAATAGGGGAGGAAATGGGGGTAGGAAAAGGCCAGAACAAAACCTTTTTCTTCCGTCAGTCCCCCCCCACCCCCCCCCCCCCATACCTTCAAGTCTCAAGAAGGATTCTGACCCGAAACATCACATGTTCCTTTTCTCCAGAGATGCTGCCTGACCCGCTGAGTTACTCCAGCACTTTGAGTCTATCTTTGACTTAAACCAGCATTTGCAGTTCCTTCCTACTCATAGAGTTTGGTTTAGTTTGGAGATTATAGCATGGAAACAGGCCCTTTGGCCCAACAAGTCCATGCTGTCCATCTATCACCCATTCACACCAGTGGCTGTATAACAGCAAATTTGCATGTAGCCTGGTTCCACAGCAGAGAGAGAAAAAAACCAATACAGAAAAAAATCTGAAGTGGTGACATTTTAAATCAATTGCGTTAACTGTATGATAAAGACATCAGCTTTAAGTTAGACAAATAATCCCAAATGATCCAGGAAATAAAACAATTACCTCCAGTTTGCTAAATACTTAGCCCAGGGGTTAGAAGCACTGCAGCACAAAATAAATGGTTTCAATATAACTGGCATCCTGCAACATGAGAGAAGGGATGTATATTTTCTATTACATTTATTTATTATAGCTTAATATTGCTCATCCCCTTCCCTTCTTGAGTATTTTATAGACTGGATTCTCCACAAACAGAGGGCATCAGATGGGCTGGATAAAATACCCACTTGCCAAGTGCCCGCACAATTTCACAAGTACAAATGGTGGGGAAAAAACTCTCCATCTTACCTAATTTGCTAGTTTTCACTGCTCTAGCTACAGGGCAAACATGTCTAAGAAAATCTCTCATGCAAAGAAGGAGTGCCAACTATTTGATAATGCAATTGGTTCACATTCAATGGAGCTCAGATTTATTATCACTGATTTGCTATGTTGCACTAAACTCTGATAATTGCAACAGTAAATTAACTGTGTTTGCTTTAACATTGGCATCATTCCAAACCACGCTTTGCTTATGATAATGATTGCCCAATCGTTAACAGAATGCAGTAGAAGTAACCTGCTGCATTTCAAATCAGAACATGTACCAGGGAATATAATTTCTTAAAATTGACCCATTAATTGAGTTGTAGTTATATATACTAATACAGAACAGAAAAAGGTCCTTTGGTCCAACTAATCCAAGTCGACCAAAATTTCCATCCAAGCTTGTCTCAATACAGGCCTATATCACTTCAAACCTTTTCTATCCATGCACTTATCCAAATGTCTTTTACACATGGTAATTGTACACATCTCTGCAGCTTCCTCTGAGACCACATTCCATATTTGCACCATCCTCCATGAAAAAAGTTGCCCCTTGTAAATCATTCCCCTCTCACCTGAAGTCCATATCTTCTAATTTTAGACTTCCTTACCCTGGATAAAAAACGAACAATTCCTCTTATCTATGCCGTCCAGTTTTATTTCACAGTAAGGTCATCCCTCAGCTTTCTATGCTCTCAGACTATCCAGCCTCTCCTTAAAATGCAAGCCCTCTAGTCCCAGTATCATTCTTGCAAATGTGAATGACATGCTTCCTATGGCTGGATGGCCAGAACTGTACCTACTACACCGAGTGTGGTCTCACCAACTACTTATGCAGTTGCAATGTGACATCCCAACTCGGTATTTAAGGCCCCAGCTGATAAGGCAAGTGTGCCCAATACTTTCTTCACCACCTCGCCTACCTATGTCACCACCTTCAGGGAACTATGCACTTGTGCTCCTTAGTTTCTCTGTAGTACAACACTCTCCAGGCCATGTCATTTATTGCGCAAGTCCTGCCCTGCTTTAACTTATTAAAATGCAACATCTCGTACTTGTCCAAGTTGAGTTCCATCTGCCATTCCTCTGCACTTTTCCCCAATTAATCTAGACCCCATTGTAATTTTCGATAACCTTCACTGTCCACTCCATTAACAATTTTAGTGACAACTTACTAACCACGGTAACAATATTTGTCACCCACATCGCAAATGTGGATGAGAAACAACAGTGGTGCCAGCACCAATCCCCAAGGCACACCACTGGTCACAGACCTCAAAACTGACCAACAACACTCCACTACCACCCTCCGTCTCCTTCCATCATGCCAATTTTGCATCCATTTCAGTATCTCACCCCAGATTCCATGTGACTAAACCTCACAGACTAGCCTACCATGCTGTGACCTTGTCAAAATGCTTTGCCAAGGTCCTACTATGTAGGTCCTTGTCAAGACCTTGATGAAATAGAGCTAATTTATTGTGAACTTAAGGATTAACTTATACATTATGGATTGCATACGGAGACCTGATTTTACTCTAATCTGTCTTTAACATTTTCAAAGCTTTAGAAGTTAAAATGACACCTATCAAAAGCAGAAAGAAAAATAAATAATTAGGAGGCACACTTGTTTCCCATTTCATTTTCGCTCTGGGCACGGCCACGAACATTACAATCAATCACAACCCAAGCTCCTGGAACAGCACCTTGATCCAACAATCTGGATGTGTGATGCTGTGTTTCTCAGCAGCATGTTTCCAGAGTCACTTAAGTCAGGTGATAATATAATGAGCCATGTTGTACTAAGCTATGTATGACTGGCATTATTCTAGTAAACATTTCTGGGTCAAATTATGCCGTTCTGTTAATTCAACCCGCCAAAAACCCAAATACTTCACGAAGCATGTGGTGATGAGACCATGGGCAGCAGACACTGATGCCCAAGTCCTGGTCTCCCCTGAAGACATTTCAACAGCCCATTTCTCTCAGAGACCTTTAAACAATTCGTGAATGTGTCTTATGATCAGAGGCATTTAAAAACTATTTAAATAATTGTAAATAAATTAAAGAATGAATCATGCCTAATAAAGAAATGGTAAACTAATATAGAATACTTTGAAGGATTACAAATTAATTAAAATGATAAAATAAATTAGTACAAAGAAACATAAACAGTCAGTAGAATCAAAGAACTGCAGATGCTGGTTTATACCAAAGTTAGAACGGGTCAGGCAGTGTCTCTGGAGAAAAAGGATAGCTAATGTTTCGGGTTGGGACTGAAATTAGGGGGTGGAGTGGGGGGTGGTGAAGAAATGAAGAGCTGGAGGCAAGAAGAGATCAGGACCGGCCACAAATTTCCTCAGGCAGGACATTGTGTAGGAAGGCACTGCAGATGCTGTTTTACACCAAAGATAGACACATAATGGTGGCGTAACTCAGCGGTGCAGACAGTATCTCTGGATAGAAGGAATGGGTGACGTTTCAGGTCGAGACCCATCTTCAGACTGAAAAACGCCGCCTGTCCCGCTGAGTTACTCCAGCTTCTTTGTGTCTATTTTCAGGCTGGGCACTGCCTGGTAGGTCCATTGTTGACGAGGGAAGGTGTGATCTCAAGGGAAATAATGTGGAGGACAGCGCAGCTGGTCGAACAACTAGGGCGGAGGAAAGGGGAAGGGGAAAGGAGTATGAGTTTGAAGTTACTTAAAAATTTAGAGAATTCATTGTTCATACCGCTGGGTTGCAAGCTACCCAAGCAAAATATGAGGTGCTGTTCAATCTTTATTGGAGCTAAGACACACTATTCAAATGCATATTTGAATATTCATTCAACTCTAGCTGGCCTGAAGCTGAGACTGAATGTGAAGTGATTTGGGCCCCTCTGCTCGGTTTTTCAATATTATATTCCACTGCTAGGGTGAGTGGAGGGGAGAGGGGAGAGGTCACATACACTGGCTGCTGGCCTCCCTCTTCTCTCTGTCATCGCCATTTCAATGTACCAGTCATAATTTAGTACAATATGGCTCATTATATTTTAGCCTGACTTAAGTGAAGTATTTGGAATTATGCAAATATGTTAACTTAAGTTTCCTTCTGGTTAATGTTGGAGTTTTTTTCCATCTCATTTTTTCTTCCACTATTTCAATTAGAATTTACTGATTACGATTGCAACATCAAATCAGGCTGTTTGTACAAAATGTTTTGTGTGTCAGCCTGCAGAATACTTATGTAAAAACTCTTGATAATCAAAATGATCAAACTAATTTTGATTAAATTATCAGTCATTAGATGTTCTGGCTTTTTACAACAGCTGTATGAATGTTCGCTACTTGATGTGCTGATTCAAATCAACAACTCTGCATTAAAAAGCTGAAATAATTAAGTAATTTTGTCAACTAACTTCAAATAATTTACAGGCAGCACCGTGGTACAGCTAGTGGTGCATTGCCGTACAGCACTGGAGATCCGGGTTTGATCCCAACTGCGGGTGAAGTCTGTACGGAGTTTGTACGTTCTCCCCGTGACTCTGTGGGTTTTCTCCGAGATCTTCGGTTTCCTCCCACACTCCAAAGACGTACAGGTTTATAGGGTAATTGGCTTGGCGTGTGTGTAAATTGTCCCTCGTGTGTATAGGGTAGTGTTAATGTCCGTGGATCACTGGTCGGCGCGGACTCGGTGGGCCGAAGGGCCTGTTTCCACCCTGTATCTCTAAACTAAACTAGCTTCAGTACCCTGGATGGTCTCCTGTGGTGTCTATCCATGTAAAGTTTTCACTTTCCCTGTGAACAGTCAGGTCATATACGCACAATATATGTCAAGTCAGAACCGCACCATATAGTAAGGCATTTGACAAGGTTCCACATGGAAGGTTGATTAAGAAGGTTAAATCGTTGGGTATTAATAGTGAGGTTGCAAGATGGATTCAACAATGGCTGAATGGGAGATACCAGAGGGTAATGGTTGACAATTGTATGTCAGGTTGGAGGCCAGTGTCTAGTGGAGTGCCCCAAGGATCTGTGTTGGGTCCACTGTTGTTTGTCATTTACATTAATGATCTGGATGATGGTGTGGCAAATTGGATTAGTAAATATGCAGATGATACTAAGATAGGTGGAGTAGTTGATAGTGAGGTAGATTTTCAAAGTCTACAGAGAGACTTGGGCCTTTTGGAAGGGTGGGCTGAAAGATGGCAGATGGAGTTTAATGCTGATCAGTGTGAGGTGCTGCATTTTGGTAGGACAAATCAAAATAGGACGTACAGGGTAAATGGTAGGGAATTGAGGAATGCAGTGGAACAGAGGGATCTGGGAATAACTGTGCATTGTTCCCTGAAGGTGGAATCTCATGTGGATAGGGTGGTGAAGAAGGCGTTTGGTATGCTTGCCTTTATAAATCAGAGCATCGAGTATAGAAGTTGGGATGTAATGTTGAAATTGTATAGGGCATTGGTGAGGCCGAATCTGGAGTATGGTGTGCAGTTCTGGTCGCCAAATTATAGGAAGGATGTCGACAAAATGGAGAGGGTACAGAGGAGATTTACTAGAATGTTGCCTGGGTTTCAGCACTTAGGCTACAGAGAGAGGTTGAATAGGTTGGGTCTTTATTCTTTGGAGCGTAGAAGGTTGAGGGGGGACTTGATAGAGGTTTTTAAAATTTTGAGAGGGACGGACAGAGTTGACGTGGGTAGGCTTTTCCCTTTGAGAGTGGGGAAGATTCCAACAAGGGGACATAGCTTCAGAATTGAGGGACAAAGGTTTAGGGGTAACATGAGGGGGAATTTCTTTACTCAGAGGGTTGTGGCTGTATGGAATGGGCTTCCGGTGGAAGTGGTGGAGGCTGGCTCGATTTTATTATTTAAGAGTAAATTGGATAGGTATATGGATAGGAGGGGATTGGAGGGTTATGGTCTGAGTGCAGGTAGATGAGACTAGGTCAGGGAGAATGGTCGGCGTGGACTGGTAGGGCCGGACAGGCCTGTTTCCATGCTGTAGTTGTTATATGTTATATGTTATATGTTATATGCACAAGTATGGTGCGGTTCAGCTACAATGGTAAATGTACCTACAACCGTATCACAGCCACATCTGTGCGTGGTGGTGGAGGCAGATACGATAGTGGCGTTTAAGCAGCTTTTAGAGAGGCACAGGGGTTTATAGTGAATGAATGGATATGGATAACTTGCAAGTAGATGAGAGCAGTTCAGCTCGGCATCAGGTTAAGCAGAAACAATGTGGGCCTTAGGGCCCATTCTTTTGCAGCACTGTTCTATGTTCTATGTTCTTGGCACACACAAAAACATAAGGGACACATAAATTACTCAAGACTCTGCAAGACAGCAAGAAGAAAAACTATGCAAAAAAGATATTAAAATAAAACATAATGGGTTTCAACTGGGTGCTCCAATTATCTTACATATTCCAAACACATGCAGGTAGGTAATTGACCATGCTAATTGTTGCCTTTGGTGTGTAAATGAATGGGAGCAGAGGGAGAAATGACAGGAAAACAGGGAGAATATAATAGTAGTGTACATGAATACTTGATGGTGAGCACACACTCAGTGGGCCTCAGGGCTCGTATAACTGCACCCACTCAGTGGGCCTCAGGGCTCATATAACTATGACTCTAATAGTTAATGAAAGTAACAAATTGCATATGCACATTAGGCCTGTGCTGGAATCAAACGTCCAACATTACAGCTCCCAGAGTCATGTGCAATGAATCCAAAAGGGTTCAACTCGCTCTGCCTTATCTCCTATTTAGAAGTCCTTGTTAGTCCTTAAAGTTTAGAAGTCCTCTGCTTGTTTCAAGTTAGGTCAGTAATTGGAAGAACCTCCAGGACATTTTTGCCTTAAAATGCAGGTTCAGTAGCTATTTTCAAAAAGGTTAAACCATGACCTTTTCCATTTCAGGATAAGGTCATTTGGAATAATAACTTAGAAACATAGAAAATAGGTGCAGGAGTAGGCCATTTGGTCCTTCGAGCCAGCACTGCGATTCAATATGATCATGGCTGATCATCCAAAATCAGTACCCCATTCCTGCTTTCTCCCCATATCCTTGATTCCGTTAGCCCTCAGAGCTATATCTCGCTCTCTCGTCAATATAGCCAGTTAATTGGCCTCCACTGCCTTCTGTGGCAGAGAATTCCACAGATTCACAACTCTTTGGCTGAAAAAGTTTTTCCTGATCTCAGTCCTAAATGGCCTACCCCTTATTCTTAAACTGTGACCCCTGGTTCTGGAATTCTCCAACATCCGGAATATTTTTTCCTGCATGTAACCTGTCTAATCCCTTAAGAATTTTATATATTTCTATAAGACCCCCTCCCACCCTTCTAAATTCCAGTGAAATTTAATATGCAAACATCATACACAAAATCATAACTATTCCACTGGGGCAGAACATTTAAACAAATCAAATAAACTGGTGTCAGAGTTTATTGGAAAAAGGCAGAAAAATTGGATTGAGAGGGGTAGCTAGATCAGACAGGATTGAAAGGCAGAGTGGACTTGATGGACCGAATGGCCAAATTCAGCTCCAAGACCTTACGATTTTAGAAATTAAAAAGAAAAAAAAGAAAATGTTGAAAGGTCAGACAGCATCTGTGGAAAGGGAATCAGTGTTAAGATTTTAGCTTGAAGGTACTTCACCAGAATTGACATCCAAGGATAGGCCATAAATGTGGCTTTGTCAGCTTTGGCCAAATCATCAGAACAATTGAATAAAAACTCACCCAGAACTGCTTGATGACACTATCAGAGAAGGAAAGGAGTTACTGGGAGTGCCCAGCCTGAATATATTCTGGCAGGTCACTTCAGAGGTAGAGCTACTGTTACTGGTCGTTCAGTGACACTGATAAAAAGACTCTGAACTTTGCAGCTGGTAGACTTGCTGCCTCGCAGCGCCAGTGAACTGGATTTGATGTGGGCCCTGGGAGCAGTATGTGTGGAGTTTGCACATTCTGGTTGTGACCACCTGGGTTTGCAGCACCCTGTAATCATAATCCGTAATCCAATTTTTGACAAATCCTTTGCGATATCCATATCGATGCAATAATTGAGAACGACTTACAGCAGGGAAAATAATTCCAACAGTGATGGATGTTAATATTCAAAGTCAATCAATTTATATGGCACTGATAAACCCATATACATATTCCTTTCATGTATAGTAGAACATATTAGCCAATTAGTTTCTGCCTAAGTGCATTCAGCGATCAGACTCACAAATTTTAAACAAAAGATTAGACATTATTACGAAGTGACAGCGGCACTGAAGTAAGAAATTAGAACTGTCAAAGAATATGCTGTTTTGATCTGTGTAATATCCACTTTGTTTCCTGTAATGTGTTTTGTCGGTTAGTTACCTTTGAAGAGGAGCTCATTACAAGGAATCTGAAGGGACATTGTTGGTTTTAGCAATATACTGCAATACTCATGTGGTGTACATTTGGCCGGGCAGCTTTGCCATGACATTTTTGTTTTGATTCCAGATAGAGTTCTTCAAACTATGTTTGTGCGACCCAAAGGAGGTGGGCAAAGAACAATCGAAGGGAAGAGCAGAACAAAATGGTTAATTTGATTAGAAATACATCTCAATTCCAGGGTTTGATCAAAATTGACTTAAGAAGAAAGGAAATGTCTAGCTGGCTACTCTTGTATGGTGTTATTATATATATATCCACATATATATATATATCCACATAGTTTTTGTACACAAAGCACGAGTCTTACAACTATCAAGGATCCCACTCAAACACAAAGTAGTTGAACCATTTAGTCTATTAAATTCAAATCACAAACTTCAAAATAATTAGCATTCTCTCTGCGTGATGCTGAAGGCTGAAAAGAAACAGAAAAATCACTCGAGTCACAGAGAGTGATGCAGTATGGAAACAGGCATTTCGGCCCAACTAGCCCAGGCCGGCCAACATGTCCCAGCTACACTAGTCCCACCTACCTGCATTTGACTTGTATCCCTCCAAACCCAGCCTATCCATGTACGTGTCTAAATATTTCTTAAACATTGGCATAGTCCCTGCCTCAACTACCTCCTCCGGCAGCTTGTTCCATACACCCACCAGCCTTTGTGTGAAAAGGTTACTCTATCTCTCTATCTATTTAAAATTCTCATCTTGTATGTTTGCATATATATTTGTCTCTTGTTCCCGAAATACAGCCAAAACAATACAAGATAGTGCAACAATTTTAGGCCCACCCAACTCGCCATTCCCCCGCGGTCTCAATAAATCAAATTTTGTTACTTTTTAAACACAATTAACTTAATAAACTTTAATAAATGCGCTCCCCCCCCCCCCCCCCCGCCGGGAGGACTGGCGCCCGTCCTGGTGTGCCCCACGCCTGACCTTCCTCCCGTGGTGCAGGGCGGCAGCAGAGGGTCAAACAAGATGGTCATTGCCGCTGTTCATCGCCGACCACAGCAGGAGAGATTTTGGGTCCTCGGCTCGCACTAGCTGCATGGGGCCGAGGTGATTGGTCCCTCTCCCTTTACCTGTCCCCCCTCATGCACCCACGGCCCTGGGGGACACTCCCCAGCAGGCAACAGGTCCACGGATCATCAGTTGGAGGAGGGTTGCCGGGGCCGCCGGAGAAATTAAAAAATCAAATCACTTTTTAAAATGTAATACTTATGTAAGATGGCCGCTGATCACTTTTTCTACTTTAATACTTACATAAGATGGCCGCCGCATCCGTCCGTGAACAGTTGGGGGAGGGTTGCCGCTCAGAGGGGGGCGGGGCCCGCACGAGTGAAGGAGTGGCGGCCAATGAGGGGTGGGGGGCGAGGAAAGGTGTGCACCCCAAGGGGGTTGCCGCATCTGCAGGAGAGAATTGGACCCAACGGGTCCAAGCTCATCTAGTTCCCATTAAATCTTCCCCTTCACTTCAACCTGTCTGGTCCTCGATTCACCTACTCTGGGGAAGAGACTGTGCATCTACCCGAACTATCCCTCTCATGATTTTTTACACCTCTGTAAGACCACCCCTCATCCTCCTGCACTCCAAGGAATAGAGTCCTGGCCTGCTTAACCTCTCCCTAGAGTCAAGACCCTTGAGTCCTGACAACATCCGTGGAAATCCTCGAGCTATGGAAAGAACACGAGAGAGATAGAGGGGCGATTTTTGGGGAAGAATAGCAAACTACACAACTCAAAGCCAAATACAACCAACAAAAGCTTGGCATCTGTGGTAGAAGACTCAACTGGATCCCATTCCTGTGCTAACACTGACATTTCTCACCTTGTTAAATATCAATTTCATAAAAGAAGAACTCCAAGGAAAATATGCAAAGTGCAGTTACTCCACCAGCAGGCATGATATATTTTAAATATCTTTCCAGAAACAATTTTTGTCTGAAATAGAATTCCTTCATTTGGCCATGGGAAACACACTTAAACTAATAGGTTATTTAATATGCTTGCATTGGGCAATTGCCCATTACTTGGAAAAATAAGTCTTCAATCGCCCTCTCCATGCCCTTCCCTCCTCTGAGCTCAAAATTGCACATGTTCTTCTTGTAGAAAGGAAAATATTGATATCTTTCTATTTATAAAAATACTATTTAGGTTTAGTGTAGTTTAGTTTAGAAATGCAGCATGGAAACCATGTCCACGCCGACCATTGATCACCCACACACTAGTTTCATGTCATCCCACTTTCGCATCCTACACCAGGGGCAATTTGCAGATGCCAATTAAACCACAAACCTACAGGTCTTTGGGATATGGGAGGCACCAGGAGAAACCCCATGCGGTCAAAGGGAGAAGGTACAAACTCCACACACCACCCGCAGTCAGGATCAAACCTGGGTCTCTGGTCCTGCGAGGTAGCAGGTCTATCACTGCACCATTGTGCTGCCTTTAGGTGTATGGGTGCCACAGTCAGGCCAGCATTTTTTACACATCCTCAAACGCACCTGAACTGTGTGTCTTTCACCGGCTCTGAGGTAATATTTTGCAAGCCTACAGGTTTCCTTCCCTGAAGGACATCACAAATATCTGAAGGTCAAAAATTAACATGATCAGCTTTTCAATTCAAAATGTACTTAATTGCTTGAATTTATTTAATTTTTGGCTCTGCATTAGAATTTGAAATCCGCTCAACAGATCAATGGACAACCCATTAGGATACCAGCCCAATAACTATCTTTATGGCTCTAAAAGGTCACAAAACTGCTTAGGTGTAAAGAAAGAAAAACTACATATATTTGGCTGAAAGTCCATTAAACCTCAGCTGTTAAATATCACCAGTTATCACAATGAGCTTTTCCTTTTTTATGTTCATATTTTTTTATGGCCTGTCAGACATAACCTGGGAGGTTTGATTTAAACCATGTTAAATGCTCTCATTGGCCCCGCTGGTAATTTTCTGAAAACATTGGTAATTCTCAGAAAGTTTAAAGGAAGCCTTTAGATCTCCAATGAGCACCAAGGTTATTTGAATATATCTTCTCCCAGTACCTTCAAATGTGTTTACAAGGCCCTGCTGGGAGGCAAACTTAATCATTACAGAAGCTCATAGGAACAGTTAAAAGAATGGGTGGGTAATGTGTATGAATGAGAATGCCTGCAATGAACAACAACATACAAACTTGGTCTGCTACTGTTAATCAGGAGCAAAAACAAAGAATCCTGCGTGCTCTGAAAATAAGGTGTTTCACTCTATAATAAGCCACTTTATCTTCATATGTTACCAGAAAAATACCTGTAAGGTCTACGAAGCCTTGCTTAATCAGCCCTGATTTGTTCTGGCCTTTTATCGTCTCCAGTTTACTTCCCCAACTCTACTTTCGGTCTGAAGAAGGGTTCTGACCCAATACGTCAACTGCTCCTTTTCTCCTGAGATGCTGCCTGACCCGTTGAGGTCCTCCAGCACTTTGTGTCTATCGAAGCCTCGCTGAAAGTTGTGCTGTTTGTCTGACGGTTCCTGCAGCCTGGGTTTGATCATGACCACTGGTGATGCCTTTGTGAGGATGCCTTCAGCTCTGCCTTTAACACGGTCATCCCGAGCAGACTGGTCACCAAACTTTCTGACCTTGGATTTTCCCAAACCATCTGCCAATGGATCAAGGACTTCCTGACCAACCGCCCCCAGACCGTCCACCATTACACTGAGCACCGGCTCACCACAGGGCTGTGTGTTGAGCCCCATCCTTTACTCCCTCTACACTCACGACTGCGCCCCCACCCATCCCACCAACACCATCATCAAGTTCGCGGATGACACGACTGTGGTTGGACTCATCTCAGGAGGAGATGAGACAGCCTACAGGGATGAAATCCAAAGGCTGGCAGCATGGTGTTCAGTGAACAATCTTGTCCTGAACTCCTCCAAAACAAAGGAACTTATAATTGACTTTAGGAAAACCAGTGTAGAATACGACCCACTCTACATCAATGGGGTCTATGTGGAAAGGGTACCCGCTTTCAGGTTCCTGGGTACGCACATCGCAGAGGATCTTACCTGGTCTACCAACACCATCACTACAGTGAAGAAGGCACAGCAGAGACTCCACTTCCTGAGGATCCTCAGGAAAACCAACTTGCAGGAGAAGCTCATGATGTCCTTCTATCGCTGCTCCATCGAGAGTGTGCTGGCATACTGTATAACCACATGGTATGCCAGCTGCTCAGAAAAGGACAGGAAGGCCCTTCAGAGGGTCATCATGATGGCCCAGAAGATCATCGACTGCTCACTGCCCTCCCTGGAGCACCTGTTCAGCCTACGCTGCCTCAGTAGAGCAGGCAAAATAATAAAAGATCCATCCCACCCCGGCCACATGACCAAAAAGGTCGATGAGGGCAGAGCTGTAGATGTTGTCTGTTTGTTCATCTGCCCTCTGGTCGACGTTTCAGGTCGATCAAATCCCGAACAAACAGACTTAAGAACAGTTTTTACCCCAGGGCCATACCAGAACTGAACACTACCTTCTGCACTAGGCAACACTGTTAAAAAATCTTTTGTACTTAATATAATTGTATTTATTTGTTTTTGCATTTATTGCATATATGTTTTTACGCACCGTCAGGATTGGCTATTTTATAATTTCGTTGTACTCGTTGCAATGACAATAAATGAATATTATTATTATTATTATTATTATTATTATTATGTACATTCCCCTGGCGAACATGTAGTTTTTCCCTCTCCAGTTTATTTACACACCCTAAAGACATGCTGGCCGGCAGGTTAATTGGCCAATGCAAGCGACTTCCAGTGAAGGTGGATCGGAGGAGAATCAGGGGAGAATTACTTGGCACGGAAGATAAATTGGGGGATTAGAACTGATGGGATGGCCTGAGAACAGTCATAGACTCAATGAGCCAAATAGTCTTCTTCCAAGTCATGGGGGAATATTAAATAAACAATTTCTACACTTACATCTCAATGCTGAAATTTTATAGAAATATTAAGAATATTTAGAATGTTTATTTGTTTATTGGATTTAGTTCATAAGTATCAATATTGAAATTAGATCCTGACATAAAAGGTAAATGATCTATACAAAAATAGGAAGATGGTGATTGCAATGTGGTAATGAGTCAGATAAGAAATATATATTGGATCTCAGGATGTAGTTGGTAACAGCACGAACGTTACGTTTGACCCGAGTAACAACTGTGGAGAAAGAGCCGAATGTCACCATCATCCACCTTTTCCACGAATTAACATCCTTTTTGATACCCCGTCAGCAATACCATCCACCATATCAAAAACACACATTTGTAACAAACATCCCTTCCCTTTCCAATCATCACTTCAACTTTGCTATGTTTCTAAAATGTCCGATTCTGAGAAAGATCATTGACCTGATATATTGACTTTATTTCTTTCTCTGTCATTTGTTACCAAAATATTGAGCAGTTCAAAATTCCCTTTCTGTTTTATAATTTCAAGTGTCCATTGTGCTTTTGTTTTACGCTGGTTTAGTTTCCCAAGTTAAAGGGAATTTGGTAAGTTAAGCGTGGTATGCTACATGGTAGCTAATCTCAGAAGCAAGGGTGACAAGAGAATGGGCTAATGAGGGAGAGCCAGCATGACCTTGTACACGGCAGGTTATGTCTCACTAACTTGACTGAGTTTTTGAGGAGGTGACGAAGGAGATTGATGAATGTGGATCTTGTCTACATGGATTTTAGTAAGGCTTTTGATAAGGTCCCTCCTAGTAGGCTGATCTAGAAGATTCACAATGACTTGGTCGTCCGGATTCAGAACTGGCTTATTCACAGAAGATAGAGGATTGTGGTGGAAGGTTGATATTCAGGCTGGACGTCTGTGACCAGTGGAGTTCCGCAGGGATCTGTACTGGGGCCTCTGCTGTTTGTGAGATGTATAAATGACCTAAACGCAAGTGGAGATGGATTGGTGAGTAAGTTTGCTGACGACACCAAAATTGGAGGAGTTGCAGACAATGAGGAATTCTGTCAGAAGATACAGTGAGATAGAGATCAACTGCAGAAATAGGCAGATAAATGTCAGATGGAGTTTAACGCGAGCAAGTGTGAGGAGTGGGAGTTTGGGAGATTGAATGTAAGGAAAGAGTATACAGTTAATGGCAAAATACTTAACAACATTGATGTGCAGAGGGATCTTGGAGTCCAAGTTCATAGCTCATGAAAGTTGGCAGCACAAGTAGACAGGGTGGTAATGAAGGCATATGGTATGCTTGCATTGAATAAAAGAGTGAGGAAATAATGATCCAGCTCTAAAGAAATTTGGTTTGGCCACATTTAGGGTATTGCATCAGTTCTGGGCACCCCATTACACGAAACATATGGAGGCTTTGAAGAGGATGCAGAATGCTGCCTGGATTAGAGGGACAGGTTTGATAGATTTGGATTGTTTCCTCTGGAATATCAGAGGTTGTGAGGAGATGATAGAAGCATATACAGTTATGAGCGGCATAGATAGGGTAGTGAGTCAGAACCTTTTTCCCAGGGTGGAAAGGTTAACTCTAGAGGGCAGAGCTTTGATGTGAGAGAGGGTAAGTTTAATGGAAGATAGACACAAAATGCTGGAGTAACTCAGCGGGACGAGCAGTATCTCTGGAGAGAAGGAATGGGTGACATTTCAGGTCGAGACCCTTCTTCAGACTGATGTCAGGAGAGTGGGTAGTACAGAGATAAAATGTAGTCGGAGACTGTAAGACTGGTGGGAGAACGGGGAGGGGAGGGGATGGGGAGAGAGGAAAAGCAAGGGCTACTTGAAGTTAGAGAAGTCAATGTTCCTACTGCTGGGGTGTAAGCTACCCAAGCGAAATATGATTTAAACCAGCATCTGCAGTTCTTTCCCACACAGTAAGTTTAATGGAGATACGTTGGTCTGTCTATCTATTTATACACTACACAGAGAGTGGTGGGGGCTTGGGATGCACTGCCAGGGGTAGTGGCAAAGGGAGATATGATAGTGGTGTTTAGGCTTTTAGATAGGACATGAAAGTGCAGGAAAAGAGGGGTATGGATCATGTTTAGGCAGAAGAGGTCAGTTTAACTTTGTATCATGTTTGGCATAAACATTATGAGTCAAAGAACCCATTCCTGCATTGTACCATGTTCTAAAATCCAAGTGGATAACAGTTGATAAATATTGGTGAAATGTATTAAATTTAGTGATTGTTTAGGATTTATGGAAATTGCTTATAGGCTTATGAAAGAAAATTGATTTTATTTTAAATCAATCATTTTTATTCAAGTTGGCATTTGGGAAACAGCTAATGTTTGGACACATCACACTAATCAAAATGAGATTTTTTTGATTCACTGGTATTTATCCATATAAATTACATCAGATATCATGCCATGGAGTGCTTCATCTAATACCTCCAGTTACTTTTGAGATCAATGTGTTTATGAAGATATTAAAGGATGACAAACTGCAATGGATATACAAGTAGATACCCGCTTAGTTCATTCATATTGGCAACATGTTCAGCAGAAACCTAATGGGCCGAAGGGCTCATTCCTGTGCTGTCCTGTTCTATGTTCCAAACCATTATCTCAGGCTCTCTTCCCACACATGCGGTCAGTCCAGCAGTTAATATTTTTATTTTAGTTTCTAGCATCTGCAGTGTGTTTGATTTTTGATATTGTGGTGATTAGAATATGGTTAATAATCAGATGAGGGGATGGTAGTTACATGGAGAGGTTGGGAAGACTTTGTTTCCTCTGGAGCGCCAGCGGTTGAGGGGAGACCTGATAAAAGTATACAAAATTATGAGAAGAATAAATAGAATGGACAGTCAGGATCTTTATCCCAGGCTGGAAATGTCCAACACTGGAGGGCATAGCTTTGAGGTGAGAGGGTGAAATTCTTAGGAAGTTGGGCTGGGCAAGCTTTTTTTACACAGAGTGGTAGATGCCTGAAACGTGCATTGCCATTGAGGCAGATATGATAGTGGTGTTTTAAGAGGCTTTTAAATAGCAAAATGGATATGCAGGGGGTGGAGGGATGGATTACCTGCAGGCAGAAGTGATCACTTTACCTAGGCAATATGTTTAATGCGGGCATTGTGGGCCTGTTCCTGTGCTACGTTCGATATGTTATATTCTTGTGACATCTTTGAAGCTCCTGTTAACCAAACTATTTTTTGATAGAAGTTACTTTGAAGCAGATAGAACTATGAACTGGTCCGGAAATTCTAGTCAGCAGCAAACTGGTACTCTCATGGCGAAGTTACAAACAAGGAGAATGTTTACCTCATCCAACTAAGACGGCCTTACAGAAAATTCCAACTTGCAGACTCACTGGTAGGCCCTTGCGAAATGACAGAGTTTTGTGTTACTCAAGCCCATGGTAGAGCTTCACCACAATCAGTTAATAAAGATTTGACTTTCAAAATTGTTCGAAAACATTTTACAACTATCCAAAATTAACAAACACTTCAATCAGAAGTGTGTTCAAATGGTCATACAATCCATACAATCCAATCCAAATATGTCAATATTTCCTTTAATTCTTTGTCGACATTCACCTCCACTGTAATCAATGAATGAGAATTCCTCACGACAGGCTGATCTTCAACTTCAAGCAGTTTTACCAAGTGTTAATGTTGAGGAACTTGCTGCACCTTTGCACTCTGCCATTGGAATCACATTGGAATCACAACCAGCATCATAAAGTATTAGGAGCACAATTAGGCCATTTGGCCCATCAAGTCTACTCCAGCCATTCAATCTATTCTACCTCTCCCTCTATCTCTCCCTCCTAACCCCATTCTCCTGCCTTCTCCCCATAACCCCCGACACCAGTATTAATCAAGAAATAAGCATCAGAGTGCAGTTGGAGAATGGCCAGTGAGAAATTGCCGGCAAATGCATGACTTCATACTTACATGCATATTTGCAAACATTTGCAAACTTGAAGACTGATAATTGCTTCAAAATGAGTTTGATCAATTTGCAAACATTCTTGAACCTGCTTACAATATTCTATTGACATGCCACCTGTTGCAAGTCGAATTGTCAACATTCCCCGACAAAATCCAGTCCATTAAGTGCTCATCTGGTAAAATCACAAACTGCAGCTACTGAGTTTAGATGGTAATTCATCATGAAAATGCACTGGCTCACCAGATTCCCATGAAACCCAATAACATCATGTCATCTGTGACATAAAGAATGAAATCAGTGAGCCATATAATAATACTAATTCTTTTTCTAATTTATGTTCTCCTCACACAAAAGAATGCTGCACCTTTTCGTCCTTGAGGATCACGACTGATTAGAAGACAGCAGTGTCACAGACATATTGTTGGTATTTTGACATCCATGCCCTCTAAAAAAAAGGCAATCAATATACCCAGTTGACAGCTTATTATTCTAATCCAGTTACAAGTCCCTATGTAGTATGTTATCCGTAAAAGCTCTCTATACCTAGATATAGCAATGTTGGAGGCTGGTATAATGATTGGCTTCATGTTGTTATTGGCTGTGAAGCAGAATACCCAAGCTCATGAACGATGCAATATGCATTGTTTTTACCAACAATTCTTTTTACCCCCTTCCAAACAACATGCTCAGAATATTGAACAAATATTTTGAGAGTGGCAAGTCCAAATAAATATTATGCATTTGGCAACCTGTACAAATGGTTTTAAAGATTCTAAACTATGTTAGAATGCAATCTTAGACTGCCATAGATCACAATACAGTCAAATTCCAGTAATCTGATAACCTCAGACTCTGGTGCTACCCAATGGGCATATTTTTTAGGACCATTGGATATTACTCCGATTAATACACCAACAATCATAGAAGTAGAGTTATGGAGTCATACAGTCATCCTAGTACACGTCTGCACTAGTCTCACCTGCCTGCATTTGGCCCATATCCCTCTAAACCTATCCTATCCATGTACCTGTCCAAAGTTTCTTAAACAGGCATTTAATTTAATTTTTCAGATGCTATACAATGGTATAATAAATGTTTGAAAGAATGAAGTTTAAATGGACCCCAAGAAACAAAATCCACCAGATCTAAAGGCAAGGACGGAATCCTGCTAAAGGAATGTGAGGACAGGGCTCGGGTGTGTATAACAGGAGTGTGGGAATGGGGCCCTGTTGGGATTTCCAGACAATTGAATAGCATATTTTTGGTGTTTTATGGTAAAATGTGTACGGAATCATAAGGTGAATAATAAGTTTGTTTTGTTAGGATTCTCAGCACACATCTTGAATGATTACTCATCATTCCGAGCACACATTCAATGATATAAAACAGGAAATTAAAAGTAGCACGATTCAGTTAGTGCAGGAAATATATACCACAACGCAAACAAAAACTTGTCTGAGATTCGATATAGCCTAAAATACATGGCAAAACAAAAAGGAAATGAAGTTTCTTTGAAAGAATTAGCACATGCAATGCTCAGCATTCACACACATCCAAAAACTTCTATTGAGGTCAGCACCTGCATAGAGACCGCATTTATAGCTGGGTCTACAATATTAAATGAAGTCTCCACTGAAATGTAATCTACCTCATCAAAAGGGTCTGAGTTATTGGGAGAGGTTGAGTAGGCTGGGTCTCTATTCTAAGGAGCGCAGGAGGATGAGGGGTGATCTTATAGAGTTATATAAAATCATGAAAGGAATAGATCAGGTAGATGCACAGAATCTCTTGCCCAGAGTAGGGGAACTCGAGGACCAGAGGACATAGGTTCAAGGTGAAGGGGAAAAGATTTAACAAGAATCTGAGGGGGTAACTATTTCACACAAAGGGTGGTGGGTGTATGGAACAAGCTGCCAGAGGAGGTAGTTGAGGCTGGGACTCTCCCAACATTTAAGAAACAGTTGGACAGGTACGTGGATAGGACAGGTTTGGAGGGATATGGACCAAGTGAAGGTGACTAGTGCAGCAGGGACAAGTTGGCCGGTGTGGGCTAGTCGGGCTGAAGGGCCTGTTTCCACACTGTATCACTATGAATCTATGATCAATCTCACTATCAGTTGGTTTAAAAAATGTGGAAATTCTCAGATATCAAGGTTTCCGATGGTACTTTATTGCCGTGCGTATCTAAGCACAGTTAAATTAATTTGCTTACAGTTCAGTGACAATCCTTCTATACATTAGGCACAATCATACTAAGGATAAGAGTGCAAGATAGTAGAGCAAAACAATATCCTCTTTTGCACCCACTTTCTCCATGCCGAGCTGAAATCTGTGTACATGCAAGGGATGTAATGTTGAAGCTCTATAAGGCGCTGGTAAGGCCGCTATTGGAGTATTGTGAGCAATTTTGAGTACCATATCTGAGGAAGGATGTGCTGGATCTAGAGACAGTCCAGAGGGGGTTTACAAGAATGGTCCCAGGAATGAGTAGGCCAACCTATGATGAGCGTTTGTCGGCACTGGGCCTATACTCGCTGGAGCTTAGAAGAATGAGGGGGGACCTCATTGAAACATACAGAAGAGTGAAAGGCTTGGATGTGGAGAGGATGTTTCCACTCGTGGGAGAGTCTAGGATTAGAGGTCATAGTCTCAGAATTAAAGGACATTCTTTTATGAAGCAGATGAGGAGAAATTTCTTCAGTCAGAGGGTGGTGAATCTGTGAAATTCTTTGCCACATGAAGGCTATGGAGGCCAAGTGAGAGGATATTTTTAAGGCAGGAATAGATTCTTGATCTGTACAGGGTGTCAGAGGTTATGCGGAAAGGCAGGAGGATGGTGTTAGTAAGAGAGAGATTAGCCAGGATTGAATGGCGAAGTAGACTTGATGTGCTGAATGGCCTAATTCTACTCCTATTCCTTATGACCTTATAATTAGCATTATTGTATCCATTGCACCAGTAAAGGCAATGAACATTTCTGGAATTTGCAAGTCATGTTTCTGATAATTTTTTTTGTTGCCGTAACAGAGCCTAAAAGTGAACCAGTTTTTTTTCAGAGCACTAGGATAGAAACAAGTTCTGCTCCCCAATCATAATATGTGCAGTTAAATAGCACCCATGCACTGAATTCCACTTCTGTTTCTTGGAGAACAAAATCACAATAATGGATTTTCTAATCAAGGGTGACACATTTGTGCGATGTTTTTGCTGACTCTTGATGAAGGCGAACACAGTGCCTCTGGAGCTTAAGAAGTATGTAGGATCCAATTTTTGGATGCTTGAAGTTTAAATTTGCAGGGCAATTAGACAGCCTTCAAATGTCGAATCAGTTATGTTGTTATGTGGTTGCAACACAACAAATAAGATTACATGCAGGCTTGGGTTTCACTGGACTGCTCTGTTTTCTTTATGTCATGTTGCATTCTTACCAAACATCTACACATATGTGCATTCCATGGGAGTTTGCATCCTGTTTAGACAAGTACCGTTTTTGATGATTGACAGAGTGGTCAAAGATATACACCTCAAGTGGTAAAAATATTAAAAAGCATTAAAATGAAACAATAAGTGAACATTCAACCTCTCCTATTGACTTTCAATGGATGAGAAACAGCAATCAAATGAGGTAGTTCTTGTACCAGTCAAACCTGCAATAAAGCATTCCGAATTTATTAAATCTCATAACTCAATTTGGTTCATTTTCAGGTTATAGAATTATCTTGTACAAAAGTGAAATTATGCCAATAATGGAGCATAATCCGGCCATACTTCAACAATTTCCTTTTAAAATTGCCCATGAAAAGTTTAAATATCTTGGAATTTACGTGACTAGGAAATATACTTCTTTATTTAAATTAAATTTTCCTCCTTTACTCACTAAATTACACAGAAATATCCAATTTTGGAAAACACTTCCTATATCATTAGTTGGTCGTAGTAATGCTATAAAGATGATCTTTCTTCCACAGCTACTATACTTATTTCAAGCAATTCCGATCTATCTTCCAAAAAAGTTTTTTTTTATAAATTGATTCAATTGTTACTAATTTTATTTGGGACTACAAGACTCATAGAATAAATAAAAGTCATCTATGTAAGTCTAAAATTATTGGAGGAATTGCTTTACCTAACTTTTTATTTTATTATTGGGCGGTTAATATTAAAAATATAACCTGCTGGTTGGATGATTCTGATCAACAACCGGATTGGTTAAAGATGGAGAAAGAGGATTGTCTACCATTCGATATTGGTGCGATCCTCTTAGCTCCAATAAATTTAAATAAAAAAACATATGGAGGTAATCCCATTATACACAGTGTTATCCGTACCTGGAAACAATTAAAGCTTACGTTTAAATTGAGTAAATTATCTGTTTCCCTTCCTATTGCGAATAATCCTTCTTTTAAACCGTCTGTCTTAGATAGAGGCTTTGCTCAATGGAAAAGTTATGGAATTAAAAGGGTGGGAGATCTTTATCACAAGGGAACTTTTCTTTCTTTTCAGGATTTACAGCAGAAGTATGGATTACATGTTAATAATTATTTTAGATATTTACAACTTAGAGATTATGTAAAATCACACATGCAAGAATATAAGTTTAGAGGTCCAGAAACACTTGATGTATGCCTGAATCGACATTATAATTCAAATAAATTAATATCCTTTATTTACAATACTCTCCTTGACACTGACATTCCGTCATCAGAATCTTATAGACGAGCATGGGAGGACGAATTGAATCAATTTATAATACAAGATATATGGGATGAAAGTTTACAACATATACATCAATGTTCATTGAATACTAGACATTCCTTAATACAATTTAAAATAATACATAGATTACATTATTCGAAGACAAAATTAAATAGGATTTTTCCTAGTATCTCCTATTTGTGATAAATGTCAATTTCAAGAAGCTAATTTAACTCATATTTTCGTAACTTGTATAAAAATGCAAAACTTCTGGTTGGAGATTTTAAAAATAGTTTCTAAAGTTATTAATAAAAAATTAGATATGGATCCAAAATTAATTATATTAGGATTATCAGAACATACTACAAATTTTACAGCAAGTCAGGTACATTTTCTTGATTAGAGTCTAATAACTGCGAAAAAATTAATACTTAAATTTTGGAAAAAACCAATAACCCCCACAATTAAAATGTGGACTACGGAAATGACAGAGACCCTGCATTTGGAAAAAATAAGGTTTGCCTTAATCGACAAACCTGAGTTATTTTTTAAAATATGGTCTCCATTTATTGAATTTTTAGAAAAGTAAATGGGTTTGGCACAGGACTAAAATAAAAAATTTAAATTAAAAGTTGAAACTTGAGTTAGGGGTTGGATGTACAACTGTGGTTATTGTCTCCCGGATCTACTCCCTTTAATTTTTATTGTTAGATCCTTTTTTTTTAACCCTCTTATTCTCTCTCCCCAAGTTTATAGTTTTTTGTTTTTTTTTACTTTCTCTCTTCAAAAATTTAAAAATTGAAGCTATGTAAGAACTTTGTAACAAATGTGTTTTTTAATTTCTATTTGTACATATGCTTTTCAAAAATAAAAAATATTTAAATTAAAAATAAAAAAAAAACCTGCAATATAGCTGAGGGGCCAGATGCAAAGTATCTCTGCCCCCCCCCCCCCCACACCTCAGAGGTCCACTGTTCAACTTATTAATGAGTCAGATGTAGGGCAAAAGGTCGGGTGCAATGGCAACTGACCTCCAGCACATCCCATACTTCTGCATCTGACTACTCACGTAAGGTCTCCGAGTTAAGTTGAGCTGTCGACAACAGATAATCAGCAGTTCTCAACAGCATCACTGACTCGGACAAGCTAAACTACTTTATATTGCAGTCATAGAGTGAGTCATAAAACAGCCCATCGGCCCATTTGCCTGCATTTGGCGCCTTCCCCTTTAAGCCTCTCCTATCCATGTACTGTCCAAGTGTGCTTTACATGTTGCTGTTGTATCTACATCAATTACCTCTTCTGGCAGCTCATTCAATGGTTCTTTATTATCACATATCACATACCAAGGTACCGTAAAATTATTTTTTGCATATAGATCAGTAACTTTGGTGCCATAAGTACAATCCCAAATTAAGTAGAGAATGCATAGAAAAAGACCACATGCAAGAGTCACCAGCTTTTGGCACCATTTACAAAGCCCCAGCTGCAGCTGATCATAAAGACCCATTGCAGCCACCACCTTCCTCCGGATCGTTCCGCGAGCCGATGACCCTCTCCTTGCTTGGCCACCTTCAGCCATTGTGCCCCGAGGTCACCTCCCGCAGCCGACCTGAAGGACCTGTCCGGATCTTCTGCCATGCGTGGCCTGTTGTCAGCTTCCATATACCCACTACCTTCTGAGTGAAAAGGTTGCTCCTCAGGTCCATATTAAATCTTTCCTCTCTTTCCTTAAACCTATGTACTCCATTTTTTTATTCCCCTACCCCGAGTAAAAGACTGCATTTACGTTATCTATTCCCCTCATGATTTTATACACTTCCATAACATCACCACCTCAGGCTCTTGCACTACAGGGAATAAAGTCTTACCTGCCCAACCATGCCAAATGTGGCCTAACCAACGTCTTGTAACATAGCATTCCAATTTCTATACTCCAATACCGTGCACGATGATGGCCAATGTACCAAGACTGTTCCTTACCATCCAATCTACCTGTGACACCACTTTCAGGGAACTATGTGCCTTCACTACAAGATCCTTCTGCTTGAATAACATGTTGTACCATTCACTGTGAAGATCCTGTCCAGGTTTAATTTAAGATGCAAGGATTGGGTATTAAAATAGGCCACGCCACCAGGGAATGGTCTTATTTTGTGCAACTCTAATATTTAACACTTCAAATATAATCCATCTCCAACTCTTCCAACACTTTGATGATATATCACTATATACAGAGGGTGATATAGATGTACAAACATTGAATGGATATCTTAGTTTTCCCAGAATTGAATGTATCATTTATCAAACATGAAGAAAAATTGTTCAAAGAGAAACAGTTTCTCTCTTCTGGTGATCGTGAATAAAAAATACATCACTCTCTTTGTAGCTACAGATAATTATTTTTACTGACATTGTTTAATGGGATTTGAAACCCATCATTTTATGTTCCTCCAACTCATGTCGAGGGGATACCATACACAAAAAAAATCATGCACTGCTCCAACCCAGTTTATCAGTCTAGTTCGTTGTCACATGTACCAAGGTACAGTGAAAAGCTTTTGTTATGTGCTGCGCTGTCAGTGGAAAAACAATATATGATTACAATCGAGCCATTTACAGTGTATAGATACATGTTAAGGAAATAACGTTTAGTACAAGGTAAAGCCAGCAAAGTCCATCAAGGTTCATCCAAAGGTCACCAATGAGATAGATAGTATTTCAGGACTGCTCTCTGGTTGTAGTAGGATTATTCAGTTGCCTGATAGCAGCTGGGAAGAAACTGTCCCTGAATCCGGAGGTGTGCGTTTTCACACTTCTATACATTTTGCCTGATGAGAGAGGGGAGAAGATGGAGTGGCCAGGGTGCGACTCATCCTTGATTATGCTGCTGGCCTTGCGGAGACAGCGCAAGGTACAAATGAAGGGAGGTTGCTTTGTGTGATGGTCTGGGTTGCATCCACATTTTGCTTCAATTTCTTGCGGTCTTGGATGGAGCTGTTCCCAAACCAAGCTGTGATGCATCCTGATAAAATACTCTCTATGGTGCATCTGTAGAGGTTGGTGAGAGTTGTCGGGGAATATACCAAAAGGGTCTCAACCCGAAACGTCACCCATTCCTTCTCTCCTGAGATGCTGCCTGACCCGCTGAGTTACTCCAGCATTTTGTGTCTACCTTCGATTTGAACCAGCATCTGCAGTTATTTTCCTACCAAACGTCCTAAACCTTCTGAGGAAGTAGAGGCATTGGCGTGATCAGTTGTTCACATTCTTAGAAAGACAATTTGTGGAATTTAATAACAAAGACAGCTTTTTGTTGTGTGTGGAGAAAAGCGTGCAAAATAAGTGTTTGATGAAATCTGCTAAATTATTGTTAGTTAACTGTCCTGCACAATGGGGTGCCAAGTTAATAATTTGATGTTATAATTTAGGATGTAGGTTTCGCCAGAAAGCCAACATTCACTGCCCATTCCCAAGTGCACCTGAGCAGAGTGGCCATTTCTGTCTCAGCTGCTGTGCTGGTGGGTCTCTAATCACATGCAGACCAGATCAGTTTATGGACGGTGGACTTCCTCCTCTGAAGAACTATAGTGAAGCGGGTGAGTCGGAGGAAAGGTACCAACCTGTGACATTGCCTGTCATTTTCCAACACAGTTGCTGCCTGATTTGTGGCATTCCTCCAGCTATCTGTATTTTTAACAGAACAGTACAGGAACAGGCCCGACATCCCAAAATGGCTGTGCTGAACATGATGCCAAGATAAACTACTCTCACCTGCTTGCACAAGATCCTTTCTATGTGTCTATCTAAAATCCTCTTAAACACCACTATCATATCCCCTAACAGCACATCCCATGTTTACTCTGCGTAAACATCATACACTATGCATCTACTGTAATCTTTGCCTTCTCACCTTGAAGCTATGCCTCTCAACTTTGACTTTGCACTCAAGGAATAAGGGTAAGACTCTTTACCCTATCTCTGCCTTTCATAATGTTATACTTCTTTTCGGTCTCCCCTCAATCTTTCGCAAGATTCCATCATTTGCAATTTCTTGAGTCTCTGGGTCTTAGATAATTGTTTTCAGAACAATTCCAGATTATTAAAATATCTGAATTTAAATGCCACAAAATGGGTTTGATTCCTGATGGTTAGGCTGGGTTCCTGGGTTACTTATATCATCATTTAACCATTTCCCCATCAAACCACAATCAATTTAGGTAACTTTCATTGATTTTATTCATGTTTTAATAAATCCCTAAATATTGTTTTCAAATTTAGCAGTAAATTCAGAGAAAATGAGAATCATAACTTGTAGCTGACAACAAAATTTCAAAAGCAAATTGAAATTGTTAACCTCAGTATATAACTGAACTATCGCAATTTAAGTCTCAAATCCATGATTTCCATAAATGAGAATACAGTCAAGGGTAAAATTCACTTTGAATGTAATCAACAATTTGACTGCAGAAAATTTATTTTCTCCAGACAAGAATTGGCAACATTTATTTTGAAAGATTTAAAAAATCCTATATTTATAAGCTGATGGAGTACTAGTTAGATTAATATTTTGCCAAGTAAATCAAGTAAATATTTCCAGTTTATGAATCATATAGTTTCAGTTCTTGATACATTAAGATCCTAGCTCCCAGTGAGAGCTTCAGATGAGTTCCTGCGCTGGGAGATGATTCATCTGTGGAGGCTGCTGAGCAAGAAAATTATGAGATGACAAAATTTCAGTATCCTAGCATTTTTGCCGACTGCTAATTTTTCTCTGAAAGTTTTGAGCTGCCAAGGATTATGACAAGATTAGATGCTTAAAAGTAAAATCGACTAATACTGTTCCTTACATGTATGTGGGCTTCCCAACATTCATGTAGGTAATTCCAGTTGTTAGTCACACACATGTCCCTGATACAGCATTGTCATCTGGATCATAAGATCATATGATCATATGTGATAGGAGTAGAATTAGGCCATTCGGCCCATCAAGTCCACCGCCATTCAATCATAGCTGATCTATCTCTCCCTCCTCACTCCATTCTCCTGCCTTCTCCCCATGATGTGATGGTCACTTCATTCCCTTTTGAGCATTGAGGAGCTCTTGAAAGCACCTGTTGGCAGTTTCCCCTCAGGTCCTTGAGAGGATCATCATTCTGGATCAGCCATCCTCTCTCTTGCAAAACAGCTGCCTACCTCACCAGTCCACTCATAAGACCACTTACCAACCTCCCAATTTTCCTAAGTACTTACACCAAATTGGTCAGACCCTCCCAAACGAGGCTTCCATCTCCAAGTATCCGGGTTCTTAGCCTGCCACCACTGCTGATCCTTAACTGCCATGCAAGGTTCACCTCCACATCAGATCCTTTGTACCTGCCCATGACGAACCATCATTCCAATCCTGGGATCGCCCCACAGCCAAACCTTTGCCCCTTCCAGCCACAAACATTGGTAAGGAAAAGCCCCAAATTTTCCTCACCACTTCTGCATTTGTGTGCACAAGAGTTTTTCAGTCAATATTTTGATTCATCCATCTAAACTGATTTATCTCCTGCCCGAGGCAAACACTGTCAGAGTAATGATGATAAATATTGATTTTTTTTTTCAAATTTTAACCAATAAAAAAACAAAATACTCTCGAACACCTAAATTGGAATTTTTTTTATTTATTTATTTATTTATTTATTTTAAATCGCCCATAAAATTCTGTGCTGAAAATAAATGTCAACCATACAGAATTTGTATTAGGCTTTTGGAATACAGCATGTTACTTTTAGATTCTGCAGGTAGACCACTGACCAATCACACCTCACACCATTCTGACCAGATGCCTGATATATTGGTGAAAAATGACCCAAAAGATAGAAAGCACATACAAGGTAGAGTGTGAAAGGTGGGATGCTCAAGATTACCTGAACGACAATGATGATTATTATAAATAAATAATTAAGGGACATCCTGAAGTGGTGACAAAACTGCAGTATTTTCATTATTGCGGTTATTGGTAAAACCACTCATTAATTTAACAACAGGCAAGAAAAGCATGTTCAACTTCAGGAACTGTAGAGATGCCATCAACAGAAAATGCAACTAAAACCAACAGGGGAGACATGGAACTGCAGGCACTGTATTATTTTTTTTAAACACAAAAAAAAGACACAAATTACTGGAGTAACTCAGTGGATCAGGCAGAACTTAGATTGGTGACATTTCGGTTTGGGACCCTTTTAGTTTATCATCATCATATATCATCATATATATACAGCCGTAAACAGGCCTTTTCGGCCCACCAAGTCCGTGCCGCCCAGCGATCCCCGCACACTAACACTATCCTACACCCACTAGGGACAATTTTTACATTATACAAAGCCAATTAACCTACAAACCTGTATGTCTTTGGCGCGTGGAAGGAAACGGAAGATCTAAGAGAAAACCCACGCGGTCACGGGGAGAAACGTACAAATTCTGTACAGACAGCACCCGTAGTCAGGCCTCAAGCACTGCAAGCGTTGTACGGCAGCACGGTGGCGCAGCGGTAGAGTTGCTGCCTTACAGCGAACGCAGCACCGGAGATTCAGGTTCGATCCTGACTACGGGCGCCGTCTGTACGTTCTCCCTGTGACCTGCGTGGGTTTTCTCCGAGATCTTCGGTTTCCTCCCATACTCCAAAGACGTACAGGTATGTAGGTTAATTGGCTGGGCAAACGTAAAAAAAAGAATTGTCCCTAGTGTGTGTAGGATAGCGTTAATGGTAAGAAAATACCATGGTAAGAAAATACTGCTTTCAAAACTATTAACTAGGTGTATTTATCATTCATTTGTACAAAACGACGATGATTTTGTGGGTTTTATCGCTTTAAGCTCCGGTGAGTGAGCGAGATAGTGACGATGAATAACTAGCATTCCCATAACATTGGATAATTTTAATGTATTCGACATTCTAAATTTCGTAGAAATTGGGCAGCCCATTTTACATCTTGCCCAATTTTCTGCACTTTAATCGAAGTTAATCATGAGAAGCTGAAGCACTTTACAGTGAAACATTTTTGAGGTATAAAGTAAGGGCCACAGCCACATCTTTGCAGATAGCTACCCCATAAATGACACACAATGCTGAAGTAACTCAGCAGGACAGGCAGCATCCCTGGAGAGAAGGAATGGGTGACATTTCAGGTCGAGACCCTTCTTCAGAAGTCTGAAGAAGCGAGATCCCGAACTCCAGATGCAAGTATATTGATCTAATTTATACAATCACAAGGTTATAACAGAAGATTAGAATGTCAAATACTGATTAAAATTATCCAATGCTTTGGGATTGTTTGTTATACATCGTCACCATCTCACTCACTGAAGCATAAATTCACTGGATGTTTTCAAGTGAGATTTAGATTTAGCACTTCAGGCTAAGGGAATCAAGGGATATGGGGAAATAGCAGGAAAGGGGCACTGAATTTAGATGATCAGCCACGATCATATTGAATGGTGGTGCTGGCTCAAAGGGCAGAATGGCCCACTCCTGCACCTAGTTTCTATCTGAGATCTATTCAAAAGAATATTTCATGCCACTTTAAAGATACCAGACTCTTCCTCCTCTTAATCTGGGGTAGAATTTATCCAGTTCAGAAAATCCACACAAGAGGGGCTGAATTAGACTCTACATTGGCATTCACCTCTGGGGATTTTCCCTGCAGCTGCATGAATCTTTTGTGGCTGCTCAGCTCCCTTGCTTTTGAGACAGAGCAGTAACTTTGACCCATGTCGTAGAACCTACCTCCCATCCCACATTTGGCCTGCCCAATGATTGAAAATGTTTCAAAAAGTTGAAAATTAAGATAGATTTGGAAAAGACATTCATAGCAATAAAAATGAAGCAACAAGACAACGGCAGATGCTGGTCTACCAAAAAAATGTAATTAAAAAACCCCCCACAACTTTACTTACTTTTTGAGTAAAGATCAGTTACCCTGTTCAAATGAAATGGGGTCATGTTAAATGGGGCAGAGCTGAAGGCCCCAAGGTCACCCACTAATTCCCTCCACACTTGCTGCCTGACAGAGTTTCTCCAACAATTTTGATGAAGTGCATCATCCCACACTGCTTCAGCTACTGAGGAACCCTCTATAAGACACTGCCATATCCACGAACAAACCTAAAGGCCAGCTGCAACTGCTTTGTAGAACAATCTGGTCAATTGACTTAAATCAGGGAATAGCTTGCTGGTTTTCTGAACTCCATGAAGACAGTGCCCGTAAAAAGCCACACGAGATATAATTAAACAAAATTAGAATGCATGTTGGTTTATGCTGAGTTGCACACAGGAATGATAATTGGTAATAGACAGAAACAAAACAGGAACAAGTATGCCATTATCATGTGAGTGATTGTGATTAACAGGATAGGGCAATGCAGGAAGCATCAGCTGCTCACAATCTGTATCAATGATTTGAATGGAAGGACCAAGTTTAAGAGCTCTTCATCTGTTAATGTTGTTCAGCTGGATGGTTGTGAGTAAAGATACTTGAGGAACAAGATGGACCACTCCATTGAAATCGCCTATACGGAAGTGTAGTACGCAAAGGAGCGTAACCTCTGCCATTTTAGCAGGCAAAACCTGCTGTCTGTTAAGCCTCTTTCAGTGTAATCAGTGTTTTGGGGGAACAGTATGTGTGATGATACCATTGAAATGCAGAATATATCTCATCTATCAATTCACAGATTTTTGTTATTTTTCTTTTTAAATGTGTCTGCAAGTTTTTGCCTATTAAAATGACGCCTTGACATACTATGGTTTTTAGGGTTGAGTGGTCTATCTTATTCCTCTAGTATCTTTGGTTGTGAGGAGAATGTAGAAATGTTTCAAGCTATTCAGAAGGGTGACATGAATGGGAAAGGACATAGTGGGAATATAATATGGAAAAATGTGAGGTTATCCAATTGACAGAAAGAATGGAAGAGCAGAGTACTATTTTAAATGGTGAGATATTTAAAGCTGTACATTTATCAAGGTTAACATGCAGGTAAAACAAACAATTAGGAAGGAAAACAGCATGTTGGCATTTTTATGAAAGGAAGAGGAGTAAACATGTTATATTGAAATCAAGTCTCTTGAGGAGACTGCACCTGGAATATTATGTACCAGTCTAGTGCTCCTTCTTAATAGATATGATGGGCCTTGTGGTTTAGCCTCTATTTCTTATATTATTGCATATCCAGGTAGACTGAAAGTTAATAGTCACTCACAAACAGGTTAAGAAAATAAAGAATTTCTGGGAGTTTGGAGTTTATTTTATACATGTATGGTAGCAGCAATTCACAGTTAAAAGTTTTACCATAATTCTAAAAGACAATTGAGGAGAATGTACAGTGTCACATTGCCCAAGTTACAAAATTAACTCAAGGTAAGGTATATAGACAGTAAGTTATGTGAAATAACAAGTTATTTGGTTGTCACAAATAAAAGATAAACTCGCATGCTAAAGTGAGGAATTATTCATAAGACTTGGGTGTTTCTAAAATATTTTTAAAATGTGATTTATTGCCTCTGTCTGCTGTTTAATTTCCTGCAATTTTCCACTAACTCTGAGAAATACTGAAGTATGGCACATATTTTTGATAACTGAATTATGCTGTGGTGTTGAACAGACAATAATAATCTGAAAAATATATCTTAACACCAAATAACCTTTCCTCACTGCTGTGTGATGATAACATTTTATTTTGATAATCCTTTAAACTTGAACTGAAAAGCTATATTAGTCCAAATCACAAACATATTTGGAGGAATTCTTTGGTAAAAGTATGTCATATTTCTTTATGATATAGAAGCCCATCAGTCAGCCCATTGAGCCTGTGCTGGATCTTGGAGTACTTCCATCAATACAAATGTATATATAAATATAACTCTCATCTAGTTTGTTTGATTGTGCGTACCTGAAATACAGCCAAAACGGTACACGATAGCGTAACAGTTTTAGGCCCATCTTACTCAGCATTGGCCTGTGGTTCAAATGGTTGTTATATTTTAAAAGTTATTCACTTTTTAAACTTTAATAAATCACTTTTTAAACTTTAATAAATCCTTTTTCCACTCTCACTGCCCATCAGCCACACCTGCGCAGTAATACCTCAGTTTTCGATGTCACAATGGGAACCCAATGGGTCCATGCCTGCGCAGTTGGGGCCTGTTGATCTAATACAGATGCTCCCCGACTTACGATGCTTCGACTTACGATATTTCGACGTTGCAATGGTGCAAACGGTAGCGAGCCGCAACTCGCTTCCGGCCACGTGATCAGGTGTATTAAATGCATTTCGACTTGCAATATTTTGGGTTTCCGATGGGTTTCTCGGAACGTAACCCCATTGTATGTTGAGCACCTGAACTTGCGTGTGCATCTTGTATCACAACGGTAAGATGGCTGCCGGATCTGCACGTACGCAGTTGGGGGAGGGTGGGGAGGAGGAGGGGGGGGAATAAGGGGGGTTGAGGGGGGATGGAGTGGGTGAATGGGGGGGAGGGGGAAGTGGGGGAGGGGAGGGTGCGACACCAATGCAGGAGAGGTTTGGATCCAACGGGCCCACAGCAGCTAGTATTCCTCTAAATTCCTTGTTCCCTGAACAACTATTTTGTATGTTCATCGGTTCCCCTTATAATTCTACCACCCATTCCCCATGTGCGCAATGTATTGCACCCAATTAATTTACTGACCCCTTTATCTTGGCAAAAACTGTAGTTCCCTGCGGGAATGCATGCAGTAAGAGGGAGAATTAACAACCTCTACGCAGGCAGCTTTGGAGATGAATCTGTGGTGTGGTGAATCTGTGGAGTCCTTTGCCACAGAAGGCTGTGGAGGAAAAGTCAGTAGATATATTTAAGGCAGAGATAGATAGATTCTTGATTAGTACGGGTGTCAGAGGTTAAGGGGAGAAGGCAGGGAATGGGGTTAGGAGGGAGAGATAGATCAGCCATGATTGAAAGGCAGAGAAGACTTGATGGGTCAAATGGCCTAATTCTACTCCTATCACTTATGATCTTATAGTGTAAGAAAATAGTTGCAGATGCTGGTACAAATCGAAGGTATTTATTTCACAAAATGCTGGAGTAACTCAGCAGGTCAGGCAGCATCTCAGGAGAGAAGGAATGGGTGACGTTTCGGGTCGAGACCCTTCTTCAGACTGATAAATCTTCAGATTCTTGTTCAGACTTATGATCTTATAACATCACGATTGAACCCAGGTCACTGTGAGCAATAGCACTACTTGATGAGCCAGTATGCAAACTGGTGTAAGATAACTGGGAATTAAAACAATTTTCCAAGACCTTTACCAGACAAGGAAAGGAATGAACAGCAGATGCTAGTTTAAACCGAAGATAGACACAAAATGCTGGAGTAACTCAGCGGGACAGGCAGCATCTCTGGAGAGAAGGATTGCATGATGTTTCGGGTCAAGACCCTTTTTGTTTCTAAAGAAGGGCCTCGACCCAAAACGTCACCCATTCCTTCTCTCCAAAAATCTTTGCTTGTGTTGTCTTTACATCTTACACCCATGACCACATGGTAGCCCATACTGCAGAAATGCTGAGTCACAGCATTGGGGACATGGGTTCAATCCTAACCTCTGGTGCTGTCTGTTTGGAGTTTGCAAGTGTGCCCTATAACAATGCAGGTAATGTGGGAAGAAAAGGGTTAAGGGGAAAACTAGTGAGGGAATCAGATTGCTCAATGGTTTGATGGGGTTACTGACCTTTTTCAACGCTATAAGGAAAAATGGTAATAAATGGAAATCTATATGACATTCCACCTTTAAGTGTGAAAATCCACATAATTCATTCCTGCAAGAGGAAATATTTCTGTCAACCATTTATTCATTTACATTATTTGCTTACTTCTTCTTTTGAATGTGAACTACAACAATCAAAAGTGGCAATTGATGAGGTAAGTCTCTAATTGGGGGTTATCAAGTTGGGATCGTGGGCAGGGAGGTCCTGTCACAGCACATTGCCTTAGGACATGTTTGTTGGTCTGTACTTGACCACAAGGACAGAGGTCGGTGTCTAAAATGCCCCATCTTTTCATGTTGGCTGCGAAGCGACCAGCACCAGTTCGTAGTGTCATTTGCTTACTTGCAAATGTGGTAGGTAGAGTAGCAGTTAAGTTTCCTGATTTAATAGATTGAGGTACGGGACACAAGTTCACATTCTGTAAAAATTAAATAGAAGTAATTAAATAAAGGCTCGTCTCCGTACAGAGCACCATGGAAGTGCAGAATTAGTTTGCAAAACCCATTCTTGATGTCCTTTGAAGGAAATCCGATGTCCTTCCCCATCCTTGGTCCATGTGTTATTTGAACCTCATCACAATGTAGATGATTCTTAGATGAGTCTGAAGAAGGGTCTCGACCCAAAACATCACCTATCCACGTTCTCCACGGATGCTCCCTGACCTGCTGTGTTACTCCAGTACTTTGTATCCTTCGATGATTCTTAACTGCCTCTACAAGACACAGCCAACAATGGACCATTGTGGCTTCTGGAACATCGGTGCCAGCTCTGATTTATTCTGTAGCTTTTCAAACCTCTAGTTTCCCCCTCCCCTGACTTCAGTCTGAAGAAGGGTCTCGACCCGAAACGTCTATTCCTTTTCATCAGAGATGCTGCCTGACCCGCTGAGTTAATCCAGCATTTTATGTCTACCTTCAAGACACTTAACGATGGACAATGAATCCCGTCAATTCCAGTGATTTTCAGATCCCATGAATGAATAAATGAAATGAAAGTGGTAATTCCGTAAAACACTGCATCTTAAATTAAGATGTGAAATAAAATAATTTATGGACCTAGTAGACTTTAATACTCTACAAATAATGTTTAGAGCAAAAGAAAGAACACTTCCTGACTGTATCCAAGGTTTGTTTTCAATGAGGGAGAGCAGGTATCCACACAGGGGAAATTATATTTTTGAAAAAAAGAGGGTTAGGACAAATGTGAAAAATAGATGTGTGACTGTTAAAGGGGTCAATTTATGGAATAATTGCAACAATGAATTAAAAGAGTCTAGCAATATGTGTCAATTCAAGAAAATGTTCAAAAACATTATATTTGAAAGATACAAAATATGTGATCAGCACTGAGAAATGACTGACATGACAGAAATGATGTTTATTGATTATATTTGTGTTTCTTTCTATGTTTTGTTTATCTGGTTCTGACTTATGAGTTTTTTAATTTTTTTAATTATATTTTGTTTTATTGTTTTGTTTCACTGAGATTTTGGCTAGTTAGGGTAATGCTTTGGTTAAGTATTAAGGGTAGGCACAATAAGCTTTGGCTTCTGCCTACACCTTTTTTTCGGTCAGAGAATATCATGTGTGATTATTTTGTTTTATTTTTGATATAATGATTTCGTACTATTTAACTTTCACAATTGTATGATCAATCTGTTGTATTGTATTGACCGGAGAAAATAAATAAAAATAAATAAATGACATAGCACAGGAAGGGAGGGGTCTGCTCATCCATTGTGTGCCAGCTCTTTGAAGACATGAGTTTGTTCCTAGTGTTTTCTCCAGAGACCTCGATGGAGTTCTACTCTCTTTGCTGTAGTTCCTACTAACCTTTCAAACTGTGCATCCACATTATCACAGCTTGCTGTGGAAAGAAAGGATGCCTCCTGTCAGCTCTGGTTCTTTTTTCAATCACTTTAAACTCTTGTCCACTGCTTCTGATGCCGGCAACACTTTCTCTTTATTTAGTTTAGATTTAGTTTAGTGATACAGCGCGGAAACAGGCCCTTTCGGCCCACCAGGTCCGCGCCGACCAGCGATCCCCGCACATTAACACTATCCTACACCCACTGGGGACCATTTTTACATTTACCAAGCCAATTAACCTACAGACCTGCACGTCTTTGGAGTGTGGGAGAAAACCGAAGATCTCGGAGAAAACCCACGCAGGTCAAAGGGAGAACGTATGAACTCCGTACAGACAGCACCCGTAATGGGATCGAACCCGGGACTCCTGCGCTGTATTTGCTGTAAAACAGCAACTCTACTGCTGCGCCACCGTGCCGCCCGTCATTCTGTCATTTTCCTACACATGTTTATAGTCATGTGGAAACAGGCCCTTCAGCCCAATTTGCCCATGCCAACCAACATGCCCCATCTATACTAGTACCACCTGCCTGAGTTTGACCCATATTCCTCTAACCCTATTCTATCCATGTAGCTATCCATATGTCTGTTAATCCATGTACCTGTCCAAATCTCCCCATAATCGTCTCAGCTTTTTGATGAAGAATCCTAGCATTAAGTAAATTAAGGGAAATTTTCAGAGAATCTACATTTCGCCTCGGTAGGGGTCGAGCTGCCTGTCCGTGGGCGTGGGTGGGGGAAGAGAGTGGAAGTTTTGTTGCCTTCCATCACAGTGAGGGGGTGTTTGGAGTCACTGTGATGGATGGTTGTGTTGGGGTCGTGTGTCCTGTGTTCTTTTCTTTTTTGTTGTGTTCTGTGACTGCTGTAATTTTGTTCGGTACCTCGGTACCGAATGACAATAAAGTTCTGTACTGTACTGTACTGTATTTGTGTTATCAGGCCTGCAAAGGGAACATTATTTTCAAGGTCTTATTGCATGCTTCCACCATGCGACTTCACGAGTTGTGGAAGATATATCAGATATATTGGGGTTATAAAAATGTAGTATTAAATGCAAGCCATTGTTGTACTAATGCATTGCAGTTTGCTTTCTAGCTCAGTTGCTTTTATATTAATAGAACAAACCTCAGAATCAGTGTACAAAGTTCATCCATTGATATATTTCTTAGTTAGCACATGTGACCAAGGTCAAATTTCTAGCCCAAAGGTGTCTACCATGGAATTCATTTGACAATCCATAGTTTTGCAGAACATTCCTTAAAAATAACAAATGCAAGCCACAAAACAATCATAACTAATCTTCCTCGTAAACAGATTAGCATTTTTGTCTTTAAATATTGTCTATTGCCGACTGATTTGATTTCCCTATTTTGTATCCCAGTGAAGATGTATTCCCACCATCAAATGGTATTCTGTCTATCTTTAGTTACTGTTGCTACGAGTAACAGAAAATGACTTACACATCCTGATAAAGGTCAGACATTGTTCATTGTGCATCTTTTCCATGATAAATACAGTCAGAGAAGAATACAACTCGCTATCTAATTCAAATACGCTGTGTATCCTTGAATGTTGAACACTCAATTCATGAAAGAAAGCAACAATAACAAGCTTGAAAAAAACTTATTTTCCACTGCTACTGTTTTTGGACCTGTGAGTTCTCGACTGAGATGTGGGCAAAAATAGAAATAATGATACAGAGCCAACCGATAATTAACAGATCAAATGAAATATGGGCACATTTTATAATACTTTAAAGTCCCTATTTATATTAAACAGTGCACACTGCAACTCTGTCACTATTTAAATGGATCCATCAGAATTATGACCTTAAGAGCAATGGTTATAAAATATTCAGCAGTAAAAAAAATTATGTTCTATTGGGACAAAAAGGTGCAATTTTTTGATGCATAGATCATGGGGGCAGTTTTAATTTGCCGAGTGTTACATACATCTGGCACTGTGCTGGAAATGGTGTTTTAGACTGATGGATAACTCAAGCCACCCAGAATGTTCCCGCTCTGGTGTGGGGAGGAGGCTACTACTGGTGTTTCAATCAGACTCTAAAGCCATACAATTCACCTGGGCATGCACCATACCAATCTGATCAGATCCATAAGCCAGATGGGCTAAGAAGCACAACACAGCCTGAAATTGTTTTTAAGATGGCCCAGAATAAAATGAAAGATACTTCCTCTGACCCCAGAACAGTACAGCACAAGAACAGGCCTTTCAGCCCACAACATCTTGATTAGTTCTTGATTAGTACGGGTGTCAGCGGTTATGGGGAGAAAGCAAGAGAATGGGGATAGGAGGGATAGATAGATCAGCCACGATCGAACAATGGAGTAGACTTAATGGGCAGAATGGTCTAATTCTGCTCCTATCCCTTATGAACATGAATATCCAAGTCAAATATGATGCCTGGGTAAACTAATCTCTTCTGCCTACGTATGATCCATATCAATCCATTCCCAGCATTCAATCTTGTGATGGCACTCTGCACCATGTACCAGAGTAAAGCCGAGGTGGTCCAACACTGCCCAAGGAAATCCCCTGAAATAAAATATAGGTACCACTTGACTTTCCAGTTTAACTCAAATTGTGAATGCTTGCTTCGTTGTTTTGTGCTCAAAAATCAAATGCAACCAAAGATTGTAAACTGTAGATTTCACTAAAACTATCACAATGTTAAGTTCAGATGATGTGGAAAGGAAGTTTGATCTATCCCTCCATCTTGTTGAGAATAAATACTGTTATCCATCCATCCCAATATTTGCCACTTCCAAGAGTTTTCATCAATACCGCATCCATAAATCCATTCTAAACAGTCTTCACATAATGAAGAATAAAATCTTCATTTGGACTGACTTCCCAAAACTTAAATTAAAATGCGGATCTCACTCTGCAAGTACTCAACTGAGGATTAGCATTTAATGAGGGCAAAAGTATTCAAGCTGTGATTCTATAATTAAAATTAAGCTCATTAAATTACTGCATCAAGCAGTCAGTGAGTAATGGCATCACCTGTGGCCAGGAAGAAGGGTTTTTGACCTTAAACATTAGCTCTGCATCTCCTTTCAGAAAAGCTGCCTGACCTATTGAGTGTTTCCAACACTTGCTGCTTTTATCATTGATTTCCAGCATTTGCAGTTACTTTGACTTTCAATATAATCAAATTCTGTTGTGAAAAATGAAGATTAAGTGAATATTAAAATGAATTAAATGAAATGGTTTAAAAAAGAGCTACTTGCTGAAGTTAGATATGTCAATATAATAGTGTGTCATGGAGAGATATGTCTACATTCATTGACAAACTATTCTTAATCACACCAAAGTGAAGCAAAGGAATTTCCCAACCTAGGGAATGTGGGTGCAATTTGACTGTGAATTAAATTGTACAATTCCAATGGTAGCAGAGCCGTTCTGTGGGAAGCCTCAAATCAGGGAACAAAAGGCATGGAATAGTCGAATAATTGAACTAAAAGAAGAATAAAGCAAAATGAATAGAAGAGAAATCTGAACAATGACCCAAACCAGACTTTAAAATTATATAGATAGGTGATCACAGAGAAGATGCTGTCATCACTGGAGGAGTCCAAAAGTGGATTTCCAAAGTATAAGATGCTCAACAATGAAAAATACCTCTTCACCCATATGCTGTGAAGAGCTGGATCTTTGCTGGAGCAATTGGCATGAATAGTTTAGAAGCACGTTGGGATAATCAGGGGATGTATTGGGAAAAAAATAAAAGAGTATGCTGGTACAGAAATATGTGGCATAAACATTGGAATAGATCACTTCATGCCAATGGCCTAGTAACGTTCTGCCAATTCTATATAAAGAAAAAAATTGTCTTTAAAAAAAACGGTTTGAGTTAATTTTGAACTTTGAGTCTTCAATTAAATTGAAGGGAGAAAAAGTGGCTGTTTTGAACAGGGCGAGGTTAAGGATTATTTTTATTGCTCATAATTCGAGTCCACTCTGCTAATATGGGTCAACATCCCAGTGTATTACTTGAACAGCTCTAACAGATGACATGTTAAACAAACTTGGTGTTTGATCAGTGAAAAGTTTAAAAATCTTCAACAAAAAATCAAACTGCAAGAGGAACTCAGCAGGTCAGGCGGCATCCATGGATAGAAATGGACAATCGACATTTCGGGTCGGGACCCTTCGTCAGAGAAAAATCTTCCTGGATGCAAGGGCAATTATTTTAAACAAGACCCACACGACTTGTATATAGAGAAAAAAAAATCATTACATTAAAAATAAATAGATAATTAACAACTTTTACATTTCCCACAAAAAAGTGGCTGCAAATGTTCCCATTTAAACAATGATCATGGTTTGTGTCCATTCATGTATCAAGAACCAGATTAAAACAGTGGTCTTAGTCAAACGTATTTGGTGACTGAAAGACAGCTATCACATTATGCATAATATTATTGTGACATGATTGAGAATAGATTGAGTGACATTGATGCATAGAATATAGTCAAGCTCTCCGGGGGATATTGGCTTCAATTCAGGACAGGATGATAATATAGAAGTCCTCCCAAGAAATGAAATCAATCTGACTTCCTATTTGAAAAATGTCAAATTGTTTTTTAGTTTAAAGTGAACATAAAAGGGATGATAATGAGCTATCCGTCGACTGTAAAAACAGGTTGCCTCAAAGTAAGAAAATAATAATGGAAATAAAAGACCGAGTTATACATTGAATTTACAATCAATGAAAGACTTCTATTAGTGACATTGGATTGGCAAAATTGCTGCATTTCCTACACTGCATTAGTTACCACACCATAAATGCTTCATTCCCTTTAAATGTAAAAATATACAAGATAGGAATAGACTGTCTTCTTCTTCAGTACCACTTTCCTATCCCCTAGCCCACGATTTCTTTATTCCCCAGGAATCAGCCTCTGCTTTAATTGTACACGTTGGACTAATGTCTCTATGCATTGACGATCAGCAGAGATATGCAGAAGCTGTTGGAAAGGTCTATCAGGCACATGCTGTCAGTAAATCATTCAGGCGGTCCTTGGCTTGGACATTCTGAAGTGGATGTGTTAGGTGCTATATAAATGAAAGATTTTTTCAACACAAAAATAATCTTGTGCTTTTTCTGTAGTAGCCAGTATTGACAGTGGATGGTCAATCCAATTTCTGGTGAAAGATACAAGATGCAATGTCACGACCGGATCTTGCCTCATGAAATTGCCAACTGTTGAACATGGATAACAGTTGTTGTGATCATCCCATGCTGTGCGGCAGTCCATAAGTGGCAACTAGGTCACTGGCAGAAGAATCAAAGGACCAGGCCAAGGACCGCCTGAATGATTTACTGTCAGCATGTGCCCGATAGACCTTTCCAACAGCTTCTGCATATCTCTTCTGATCGTCAATGCACAGAGACAGTTTAACCCAACTTTAGTGAATGGAGACACACTGGATGCCTCAGCTAATAGTCAATATAAAGCTGACGGGCTGAAGATGTAATGTACCCACATCCTCAGAGCTCATTTTGTCATAATTGGCTTCTAGACCCGATGGCGAGATCAGGGATGAAATAAGTGGTGAAAAGTACCCATACCTGATCTCCAATATTTCCATATAATGGAAGTTCAGAACGCACTAATGAGCACTTGGCAAAAAGCCAGGGACTCTGTCTCAAACCGTCAGCTCGATCCACCCTATTGTATCTAATAGCCTGGAGAAAAAAGACAGATCATCTTTGGAATCTATTTCAACTTAGTTTTCAGTGTAGTTTATTGTCACTGTGGGCAGAGAAGAGGTTTACCAGAATGCTACCTGGATTAGCAGGTATTGGCACCACGGGTTAAGAGACATAAGAGGATGGACAAACTTGGATTGTTTCCCCTGATGCTCCGGAGCATTGGGAGACCCGGTAGAAGTATATCAAATTATGGGGGCATAAATAGCCTAGACAATGAGAATCTTTTTCCAAGGGTGAAAAAGTCAGACTAGTTTAGTTTAGTTTATTGTCACGTGTACGAGGTACAGTGAAAAGCTTTTGTTGAGTGCTAACCAGTCAGCAGAAAGACAATACATGAATACAATCGAGCCGCTTACAGTGTATAGATACATGATAAGTGAATAATGTTTAGTGCAAGGTTAAGCCTGCAAAGTCCGAACAAGGATAGTCCGAGGGTCACCAAAGAGGTAGAGAGTAGTTCAGCACTGCTCTCTGGTTGTGGTAGGATGGGAAGAAACTGTCCCTGAATCTGGTGTGTGTGTTTTCACACTTCTATACATTTTTACCTGATGGGAGAGGGGAGAAGAGGGAGTGGCCAGGGTGCGACTTGTCCTTGATTATGCTGCAGGCCTTGCTGAGGCAGCGTGAGGTATAAATGGAGTCAATAGAAGGGAGGTTGGTTTGTGGGCTGCGTCCACAATTCGCAGTCTTGGATATTGCAGGAAAGGTAGAATCTTTTTTAAATTTCCTCGGCGTAGACGTTGGATCAGGAAAGGTTTACTGAGAGAACCAAAACATTTCTATGAGGAATCTTATCTTCTCAATTGTTATACAAATGAAATCTTCAAACACAAAGGATGATGGAGGATAAGAGCAGACGGGGTGAGATAAGGTAAGATGCCAGAACAAAGATTCACTGCAAAAGTAATGGGAGAAAAGTTCACCATGCATATTTTCTGAGAGAGAAACAAGAGAAGAATAAATTTGTTTGTAATTTCCCATGCCTATTCTTTGACAAATAATGCACCGACTGCAAACTATTGATCTCTTTCTGAGGAATTCGGCACCCTATGTGTACAAATGAAAGGTCCAGCCATTCAGTGCAGGAGCCATATTGAATTTTGTTTATGTGTCTATATCTCTCTACATCACTGTCTATGTCTCTTGATTCCCTTTCTCCTGACTAGTCTGAAGAATGGTCTCGACCCGAAATGTCACCCATTCCTTTTCTCCAGAGATGCTGCCTGTCCCACCGAGTTACTCCAGCATTCTGTGTCTCTCTCTAGATTTTATATCATCATTGGTTCTAGAAATTCTAGAAGGTTAAGGGCCATAATATTTCAAAAAAAAGATAGGATGAACTTTCGTCATCTATCTCCACAAAATATTTACAAGCAGTGCAGCTTCCAACCCAGGTCCACCTGACTATCGATGCGTCAGTAAACTAACCATCCCCAGGGCCGGTGTACAAGCAGGATATCATTGGTGAGATCTTTAGCATCAGGATGAATTGAAATGTCTTGTTCGTGACATACAGTATTTGCCTGTTTATTAGCCCTAATTTATTTGGACATCGGGTCAACTTTTTCTTTATCTATACACTTCTGTCTGATTGACCATTTGGCTCCAAATCCCAGCAGAGTTTAATTTTTGTCCTCCCCCATTGACACTGAAGAGGATTTTTTTTTTGATGTTCTGAAATTAGGAACTCCCCAACTGTGATTAATGTCAGGCATTTGAGAATGCAAATTGGAATACTGCCATTAGTCGTGATTTACTTCTATTCCAGGTCATTACACAAGTGTCCTTCACATTAACCATCACCAATGAATCTTGTGGCGTTGACAACACTGTGAGGTTGATCACACAGTCCTGGCTATATATCAGTGGCAGATCATGCTTGCATGGAAACAGCTCACCTCTTTACACAACAGAGGCTTAGATAAATTTAAGTTAAAAAATGCATCAGCTCTGAAACCCTGCAGGAATCCAGCCATCTCGTCGTAAACTGGTTATGCTGGGATAAGGCCTTATTCCCAACACTCTCTTTCACTTTCTCAATGCATTAACTATTGCAGCACACAATAATTTGTCCCAAGTAAAACAACACCTGAAACAATGTTGTCTGGCAATAAGCAATAATAAATATCATGAAGGGAAACGCTAGCAAGTTATAACTTGCCTGTAAGCATGAATGTGACAGAAGGCAAAATCTTCCTGAATGATCAGTAACCAGATCACCTTTAATTTTGCACTAATTTTGCAACTGAGAGATGTGAGTGTAAACACAAATGTTCCTGAATGAACTTAAAACATCGTTCAACTACTTTCATGTCAAATTTAATTTCCTTATTGAAATAATTTCTTGGTGATGTTTCTCACTATGCAAAATGCAATGTGTTTAAAGAAGGCAAACCAGGTTCGGGCTACTGATCCAGATAATGTAACAATTACTGTTCATTATGTAAACTCACTCTATGGTTTTTAACATGGAACAGTATAAAATAGTAACTATCAGACTATCTTTAATTGGACTTGTCATCGAAGCCAAGCGCGCCGCCCTAGCGGAGTACAAGCGGTCAGCCAACGAGAAGAACCTGCAGATCCTCAGGGCTGCCAGGAGCAAGGCTCAGCAGACTGCCAGGCATTGTGCCAATGAGTACTGGACACAGCTTAGTGAGGAGATCCAGACGGCCGCTATAACAGGGAACATCAGGGGAATGTACAATGGCATTAAGAAGGCACTAGGACCAGTCCAGAGCAAAACAGCCCCCCTCAAATCCTCCACTGGGGAAGTAATCACAGACAAATGCCAGCAGATGGAGAGATGGGTGGAACACTACTACGACCTCTACTCGAGAGAGAACACTGTGTCCTCAGCCCTTGATGCCATCGAGTGCCTGCCGACCATGGATGTGTTAGACGGAGAGCCGACGGTAGAAGAGCTCAGCAAGGCCATTGACAGCCTGGCCTCAGGCAAGGCCCCAGGCAGCGACGGGATTCCCCCTGACCTGATCAAGCACTGCAAGACTACCTTACTGCTTCCTTTGCATGAAGTCCTCTGCCAGTGCTGGCAAGAAGGAACTGGACCGCAGGACATGAGGGATGCCACGATCATTACCCTCTACAAGAACAAGGGTGAGAGAAGCGACTGCAACAACTACAGAGGCATCTCCCTCCTCAACATCGTTGGCAAGGTCTTTGCTCGGGTCATCTTGATCCGCCTGTAGAAGCTGGCAGAACATGTCTACCCAGAGTCACAGTGCGGTTTCCAAGCTGGAAGGTCAACTGTAGACACGGTCTTCTCCCTTCGCCAGCTCCAGGAGGTGCAGAGAACAGCGGATACCCCTGTATATTGCTTTCATTGACCTCACCAAGGCGTTCAACTTCGTCAGCAGAGATGGCCTATTCAAGGCTCTCCCAAAGATCGGCTGCCCACCAAAACTGCAGAGCATGATAGAATCCTTCCACATCAACACAAAGGGGACAGTGCAGTTCCATGGCAGTTTCTCGGAGCCCTTCGACATCCGCAGTGGCGTCAAACAAGGCTGCGTCCTCGCTCCCACACTCTTTGGGATATTCTTCGCTCTGCTCCTGAAACATGCCTTCGGCACCGCAACAGAGGGGATCTACCTGCGTCCAAAATGGCGGCGCTGCCATAGCAGCTGCGGCTTACCTGCGGTCCATTTGTCTTTGTGTTTTTGTTGTTTTTTTGTCTTAATTGTAGTTGTGATGTCGTGTTTTTGTGTTTGTGTACTATGTGTGTGTGTGGGGGGGAGGGGGGGAACTGTAAAATTGTAAATATGTGTCCCATCCGAACGGAGTCCCGACCTTTGTTTTCTGGGTGGTGTCTCCGTTCCTGCTGCGGCCTACCATCGGCCCAACTCCTGGAGCTGGCGGCCTCCAGGGCTCCGGTTCGCAGAGCCCGTGGACCGGACTTACCATCAGCGGAGCCGGCCGTCTTCGGAGGCTGCGGGAGCGGCTGCGACTCGCCTTAGGCTCGGGCCGCGTGGATGCCGACATCAGGAGCTCCGGCAGCGGCAGCGTGTTCGCCCGCCCCGGATCGCGGGGCTTGGATCGCGGACATGTCACCGTCCGGCGCGGCCTAAGATAGGCCGCGGGATATTTCTCTGGTGGGCGGGGGCTTCAATGTCGGGAGCCACGACCGCCCCGACGTGCAGCAACAACGGCAGTGACAGCGTGTTCGCCCGCCCCGGATCGGACATATCATCGGCGGAACTGGCCGTCTTCGGAGGCTGCGGGAGCGGCTGCGACTCGCCTTAGGCTCGGGCCGCTGCGGACCGTCCGGCGCGGCCTGCAACCACAACAACCTGACCGCGGGAGAGGACAGCAGGAGAAGGGAAAAGACATTGTGGCCTTCCATCACAGTGAAGAGAGGACTGGAGGAGACTCACTGTGATGGATGTTTTCTTGATGGATGTTTCTTTTGTGTGTTTTGGGGGTTGTGTAATTTTAATGCCTATTTTGATGCTTTTGTTGTTGGACTGTGGGTGACTGAATTTCGTCCAATTTGGATGACAATAAAGCTATCTTGAATCTTGAATCTTGAATCTTGAATCTACTAGATCAGACGGCAGGCTCTTCAACCTCACCCACCTCAGAGCCAAGACAAAAGTACGTGAAGCCTTCATCAGAGACATGTTGTTCGCTGATGACGCAGCAGTTGTGTCCCACACCCAGCAGGAACTACAGTCACTGATGGAACTCTTCTATCGGGCTTGCAAGGACTTTGGGCTGACCATCAGCCTGAAGAAGATGAACGTACTGGGGCAGGATACCAAGGCACCGCCTGGCATCACCATCGACGACTACGAACTCGATGCCGTCCATCAGTTCATGTACCTCGGCTCCACCATCACCGACAACCTCTCCTTGGACACAGAGATTGGCAAGAGGATCGGGAAGGCAGCTACAACTCTCGCTCGCCTCACAACTCGAGTGTGGACCAACCCAAAGCTGACAGTAGACTGCTGACAAAGGTAGCAGTCTACAATGCCTGTGTCAATAGGCAGTGAGACATGGACTACATATGCCGGACTGGAGAGAAGACAACACCTTCTACCTTAGAAGCATCCGCCGTATCCTGGGTATATCCTGGCAAGACAGAGTGTCCAACGCCAAGATTCTGTCTCGCGCTGGCATTCCCAGTATGTACACTCTACTCAGGCACCGCAGGCTGTGGTGGCTGGGCCATGTCCACCGAATGGAGGATGGCCATATTCCAAAAGACATCCTCTATGGAGAGCTGACATCTGGGAGGAGAACCATCGGCCGCCCCCAGCTACGTTACAAGGATGTCTGCAAGAGGGATTTGAAGGCGCTCGACATCGATGTGGAGTCCTGGGAGAGCCTTGCAGCTGCCCGCACGAGGTGGAGAGGTACCCTGAACCAACATCTCAAAACGGGGGAAGAGAAACTGATGAACGCAGCGGCAGACATGCGGGCACGCAGAAAGGAGCGCAGCAACTTCAACAGACCAGAGACCACACACAAATGTGACCTTTGCGACAGAGACTGTCACTCCCGCATTGGTCTCTTCAGCCACAAGCGATGCTGCTCTAGCCGAGGTATGGAGCAAGCAGCCAACTGGGATGCATCACCCATGGTCAGCCATGACCGAGAGGGCCTAAGAACAAGCCAGAATTACTGTTCATTAGGTAAACTCACTCTATGGTTTTTAACATGGAACAGTATAAAATAGTAACTATCAGACTATCTTTAATGGACTTTGTTGGACTTTATCTTGCACTAAATGTTATTCCTTTTATCATGTATCTGTATACTGTGGATGGCTTGATTGTATTGTCTTTCTGCTGACTGGTTAGCATGCAACAAAAGTTTTTCACTGTACCTCAGTACACATGACAATAGACGACACAAAACAAAACTGAACACACGTTATCCTCTGTAGCCCCCACTATCCACATGCCCTTTCTACTGAACCGACCTCTCTAGATGGGACAAAGGTGCAGCATGGCCCCAGGCTGGAACTGAACATTGAACAGTGTTACTCAGACATGTGGACAGAGCAGAACAAAACCCCGCCCCAAACCTCCATGGACACCTTTGATGGCCGGTAAATCCCACCCTCAACTACGCCTTCAGTTGAAGTTAAGGTTTTTTCAATGTTGCCGAGCCATACAGAAAGATTCAAAAACAAACAAAAAGAATCAGGCATTAAAACAAAACTAATAAAGTTACGTGTTTAAAAATAATTAAAAACAGTAAGCAAGAAGAAATGCAGGTCGGCGGGTTAATCAGCCTCTGATGTGCAGGTGGGCAATAGAGAGTGAGAGGAGATGACGGGAATATGGGGAGATTACAATGAGATTACTGTTGGAGTAACCGATGTGGGTGATGGAAGGTCAGTGTGGCATGGGGGTAATGGCCCTTTTCACTGCTGTATGACTCTAAAACACAAAAAAATTAAATGAAATGACAAAGTCCTATAAAACTGGGTTCAGACGATACATCAAGTTGAACCCAAGGTCCGCTGCTAATGCTGTAAATTGTTGGTTCAGCAGCTGGAGCTGAGTTTAGACATACAATTCGGGACTTCCACACCCAAGGGAGGAATCCAAACCTTGCTGACTGACACAAGACCCAGAAATGTTTCCCATTGCACTCGACTGGTACTGTGACTGGGTTGTCATTAACTCCCTGAAGGCCATGGACAGTGATAAGCTGATGGCAAAGAAGTAGGATAAAAGAAGACATGAAATAATTTTAAAAAGGATATGCAAAAAAGTGGAAGTTTGACGAGATTTAACATGAATTGAAAATGTAAACATATGGCCAGGAGAAAAATCTAAAGCAGAATTAATAATCGGTGTTCTTGCTGTCAGAAGCAAAAAAAACCTTGATTGAACATATTAAAATCCAATCCAACAACAAATACACTTAGAAACACAATTGACTGCAGATGCTTGAGCAAAAAACAATGCTGGAAGAACTCAGCAAGTCAGACAGTATCTGTGGAAGGAAATGGACAGATAATAATTTGAGTTGAGACCTGTCTATCCATTTCCTTCATCGGGACAGGCAGTATCTCTGGAGAGAAGGAATGGCTGATGTTTTGGGTCGAGACCCTTATTTGGACAGACTTAAGAAGGGTCTCGACCCGAAACTTCACCCATTCCTCTATCTCGAGATGCTGCCAGTCCCGCTGAGTTACTCCAGCATCTTGTGTCTCCCCTTATTTTTGTTTAGTTTTGTTACAAATCTGTATCAAACTCGGTTTTGCTTAACTGTTTTTGGCATGGAATTGGAGCTGGCAGTCTGGGCTGAAAGGCCTGTTCCTGCTTCAACCTTGATGGTACCTTACTGATTTTAAGAGGACCAGGTTATTTTGGTATCAGGGCCAACCATTAAATCTCCTGTACAGAACCAAAGGAATCCCATTCAGTTTATTTTATTTGACGGTAATTCAATTGTGTTTCTTGATGAATATTTGACCTTACAATCAGTAGTAAGAAATACAACATCAATCTGAACTCAAGGAACAGTACTGAATGATATTAATTCTCATGCTGTTGTCGGTGGAAGTTTTATTTAAATAAATAAGATCTCATAGATCCAATGAACAACAGGGATTATTCTTCAAATGTGCTGAAGAAGGGTCTCATAGAAACATAGAAAATAGGTGCAGGAGGAAGCCATTCGGCCCTTCGAGCTAGCACCGCCATTCATTATGATCATGGCTGATCATTCAGAATCAGTAACCTGTGCCCAACTTCTCCCCATATCCCTTGATTCCACTAGCCCCCAGAGCTCTATCTAACTCTCTCTTAAATACATCCAGTGATTTGGCCTCCACTGCCCTCTATGGCAGAGAATTCCACAAATTCACAACTCTCTGGGTGAAAATGTTCCTTCTCACCTCAGTTTTAAATGGCCTCCCCTTTATTCTGAGACTGTGGCCCTGGTTCTGGACTCCCCCAACATTGGGAACATTTTTCCTGCATCTAGCTTGTCCAGTCCTTTTATAATTTTATATGTCTCTATAAGATCCCCTCTCATTCTTCTAAACTCCAGTGAATACAAGCCTCGTCTTTTCAATCTTTCCTCATATGACAGTCCCGCCATCCCACGGATCAATCTCGTGAACCTACGCTGCACTGCCTCAATTACAAGGATGTCCTTCCTCAAATTAAGAGACCAAAACTGTACACAATACAATTGTCTCGACCCGAAACATCACCCATTCATTCTCTCCAGAGATGCTGCCTGTCCCGCTGAGTTATTCCGGCATTTTGTGTCTACCTGCGATTTAAAACGAGCATCTGCAGTTCTTCCCTACACTTCAAATGTGCTTCCTTGGCTGTATGGACCTTGATCATCCAGAGGTCATGAAAAATGTATTAAAAAGCATTAATGTTTATTTTTTGGGCAATGCATGTTGTGTGGAAAAATGATAGCAGTTAATTCTGATACGAACAATCCAGGTTTATCCACTCCCATTCACAGTGCAATATTAACAATGCTACGACAGCTAAAATCAGTCAAACATCATACCCATAGAGACGAGATCAGCTGGGTTTGCTTTCTATGAATAGACTTGATAGGTTAGGCTATGCATGTTTTCTTTGGAGCAGGCCGAAGGGGAAATGGAATGGGATGTACACAATTACAATAGATAGGATAAATGGTGAGAAACATTTCCCCTGAGCTATATATATATATATATAGCAAGAGGGCACAGGTTTAAGGTAAGGGATAGGTCATTTACAGGGGACTTGAGAACGTATTTTTACACAGAAAGGATGAAAGAAATTTTGAATGTACTATTTGAGAGAGTGGTGGTGCAAGGTACTCCCATAACCTTTAAGGAATAATCAATTGAGCACATGAAAGGCCACACATGAAAAGTCACGCACATGAGTGGTGGAAAATGGGATTAGTGCACAATAAAACTCTAATAATCCAGCAGACTTTGAGACTTCAGTGGTGACAGCATTGCAGGTTTTCTGGACTATTTAATGTTATTCCAATAAAAATGGCAAAACATGTTTAATTCACTTTTTTATATTAAACAATAGCATATGATATCCAGCAAATCCAGTGCATTTAAAAGAATCTTGGAAAAAGAACCAGGTGAGTTTAGAAGGAGCACAGGAAACCAAGTTCCAGTGCGATTCTGGGGAGTGTGGGAACCAGGGCCCCCATTGTGTTCAAGGGAGCATGGCAACAGCACTCTGGTGTGTGAAAGGGAGCAAGGGTGAAAGGGTGTTGTATTAAAAGGAACATGGCAACCAGGATCCCAACGTGTGGAGGAAAGCTTGGAAACTAAAACCCTGGTCATAGTCATGCAGTGTGGAAACAGACCCTTTTGACCCAACTTGCCCACACCAGCTACACTCATCCCCACCTGTCCACCTTTGGCCCATATTCCCTCCAAACCATTTCTATCCATGTACCTGTCTAAGGAAGGGCCCGTCCCACTTAGGCGATTTTTTAGGCGACTGCCGGCAACTGTCATAGTCGTAGCAGGTCGCCGTAAAAACGGCGACTGGACCCCCCCCTATGACAATGTCTACGACAACCTACCAGCTAGTCGACGTCAAGCTACAGCAAGCTACCGACAACCAGCGAGCCAATCGTCGCAAGTAAGACGTCCACCTACGACAACCTATGACGACACCTACGACAACCTACGACCACACAGGCAACAACCTACGACAACTGAAGTCAACCTACATTCAGCCGCGACAAGCTACAACAAGCTACCACCCTGTTGGTGACAACTGAAGACAACTGAGGACAATTCACGTAATTTTGGCCTCCGGTTATGACGCCGGTACCTGTCGGCTGTTGACGTAGGTTGACGTAGGTAGTCGCCAATGGAATTCACCGATGTCAGCACAGGCGACAACCTACGTCACCTGGCGACAACCTACGACAGCACCTACATCAGGAGACGTCAAGCTACGCTCATTGGCGTCAAACCCACTGTCACTGAAAAAATGTCAACATTCTGAAATCCAGCGGTGACCAGAAAGACTCTTTGGGCGACTGAGGAGATGACTCACGACCATACAGGAGACACCCAGCGACAATGTGGCGACAGTCTAGCCGCCTGTAGTCACCTAAGTGGGACAGGGGTTTAACTGTTTCTTTAATGTTGTGATAGTCCCTGCCTCATCTACCTCTCCTGGCAACTCATTCTTTGAAAGGCAATTGGAAATGGTGCAGAAGAAATTCACCTGGATGTTACCTGCGCTTGCAACCTTCAGTGAGAGGGAGAGGTTCGATAGGCTAGGTTTTTATCTTTGGGGCACAGGAGGGTGAGCGATGCCTTAATTGCAGTGTACATGAACATGCGAGGCACAAATAATGTCTCTTACCCAGGGTAAAGGATTCCAAAACTAAAGGGAATACACTTAAAATGAGAGGGGAGAGATTTAAGAGGGTTTGCAGGGCTAACTTTTTTCACTTAGAGGGTAGTCTCTATCTGGACTGAGCTGCCAGAGGAAGCTATAGAAGCATATACAATTACAACAACAAAAACATTTAGACAGATATATGGATAGGATGGATTTTGAGGACAATGGGTCAAATGCAGGCAACTGGGACTAGCCCAGTTTACCAACTAGTTTGGCATGGGCAAGGTGGACCAATGGGCCTGTTTCTGTGCTGAGCTACGACACGATAGAACTTTATTTATTCCAGGAGGGAAATTGATTTGCCAACAGTCATAAAAAGACAAAAGCACAAAATATATGAAACATGAAATTAAAGCGACGAGTGGAAAGGATTGGGTATGTGCAAAGATTGGGGAGGAGGGAGAGTCAGTCTCAATCTCAGTCTCAGTCTAGATCCATGGTAAACAGGGTCTTGGTATGTGAAATGGAGTAAGGGAACCGGGCTCACGGCGTATTAAAAGGGGCAAGGGAGCGTACTTAGTGCCTCGGCAATCGTCCAAATGTGGCGGCACGGTGGCGCAGCGGTAGAGTTGCTGCCTTACAGTGAATGCAGCGCCGGAGACTCAGGTTCGATCCTGACTATGGGCGCCGTCTGTATGGAGTTTGTACGTTCTCCCCGTGAACTGCTTGGGTTTTCTCCGAAATCTTCGGTTTCCTCCCACACTCCAAAGGCGTACAGGTATGTAGGTTAATTGGCTGGGCAAATATAAAAATTGTCCCTAGTGGGTATAGGATAGTGTTAGTGTGCGGGGATCGCTGGGCGGCGCGGACCCGGTGGGCCGAAGGGCCTGTTTCTGCGCTGTATCTCTAAATCTAAATCTAAATCTAAAAAAAATCAGGGAGCAGGACCATGTTGGATTGAAGGTCTGGAGCATAAGATCAATAATTAGAAAGGTTTAGCACTGTCTGTGCATGGTGGGTTGTACGGACCTGGTTATTCATGTGGAGCCCAGTGACAGTGCTCCTAGGACAACGTGGACTGATTCCTCAGCAATGGTCCAAATGAAACTTCTCCAAAAGGATGTTTGCATGGAAAATTACACCAGGACATCTACTGTCTGAAGTGCAAAACATGTCAGATGCCAAGGGTGAATCTCAATAAGAAGCACCGAGTCAAATTTCCTGAGTACCACAATTCAGTTTAAAGGAAATAATTTTCAGATTCAAAATGCTGCAAGAAAAAGAACTATTAATCATAAGATTATCTGAGTCCACATGAAGGAAAGTTGTTTTAAGGATATACTCCAATATTCTAAAAAAGCACAAAGATTATTGGTGTACATTGAAATTACGTTCTGAAAGTTGGATAGAATCTTGTAGCCAAACTTGTTGTAAATGGTAAGAACAAAGAATTATAAAATTGGAAAGAGTTCAAGAAATAATGTCATATTAATTGCAGAAATATTTCATGCAATGAATAAAAAGGCTTTGATGTTGTCACTCAAGTTGTAAGATTATCTCAATGGTGTCAGATTAGGTTAAGGGGAGGTGCAACGAGACCTGGGTGTCCTTGTGCACCAGTCACTGAAGGTAAGCGTGCAGGTACAGCAGGCAGTAAAGAAATGTTGGCCTTCATAATGAGAGGATTTGAGTATCGGAGCAAAGAGGTCCTTCTGCAGTTGTAAAGGGCCCTGGTGAGACCACATCTGGAGTATTGTGTGCAGTTTTGGTCTCCTAATTTGAGGAAGGACGTCCTTGCTATTGAGGCAGTGCACCGTAGGTTCACGAGGTTAATCCCTGGGATGGCGGGACAATAGACAATCAGTGCAGGAGTAGGCCATTCGGCCCTTCGAGCCAGCACCACCATTCAATGTGATCATGGCTGATCATTCCCAATCAGTACCCCGTTCCTGCCTTCTCCCCATACCCCCTGACTCTGCTATCCTTAAGAGCTCTATCTAGCTCTCTCTTGAAAGCACTCAGAGAATTGGCCTCCACCGCCTTCTGAGGCAGAGAATTCCACAGATTTACAACTCTCTGACTGAAAAAGTTTTTCCTCATCTCCATTCTAAATGGCCTACCCCTTATTCTTAAACTGTGACCCCTGGTTCCGGACTCTCCCAACATTGGGAACATGTTTCCTGCCTCTAACGTGTCCAACCCCTTAATAATCTTATATGGTTCAATAAGATCCCCTCTCATCCTTCTGAATTCCAGTGTATACAAGCCTAGTCGATCCAGTCTTTCAACATACGACAGTCCCGCCATTCCGGGAATTAACCTAAATAGTAACTGCAACCTACATAGTAAACCTACACTGCACGCCCTCAATAGCAAGAATATCCTTCCTCAAATTTGGGGTCCAAAACTGCACACAGTACTCCAGGTGCGGTCTCACCAGGGCCCTGTACCACTGCAGAAGGACCTCTTTGCTCCTATACCCAACTCCTCTTGTTATGAAGGCCAACATTCCATTGGCTTTCTTCACTGCCTGCTGTACGTGCATGCTTGCATTCAGTGATTGATGCACTAGGACACCCAGATCTCATTGTATGTCTCCTTTTCCTAACTTGACACCATTTAGATAATAATCTGCCTTCCTATTCTTACCACCAAAGTGGATAACCTCACACTTATCCACATTAAACTGCATCTGCCATGCATCCGCCCACTCACACAACCTGTCCAAGTCACCCTGCAACCTCATAGCATCTTCCTCACAGTTCACACTGCCACCCAGCTTTGTGTCATCTGCAAATTTGTTAATGTTACTTTTAATCCCTTCATCCAAGTCATTAATGTATATTGTAAATAGCTGCCGTCCCAGCACCGAGCCTTGCGGTACCCCACTAGTCACTGCCTGCCATTCTGAAAGGGTTCCATTTATCCCCACTCTTTGCTTTCTGTCTGCCAACCAATTTTCTATCTAAGTCAGTACCTTACCCCCAATACCATATGCCCTACCCCCAATACCATGTGCCCTACCCCTAATACCATGTGCCCTACCCCCAATACAATGTGCATCTGTCATATGAGGAACGATTGGGAAGACTGGGCTTGTATTCACTGGAGTTTAGAAGGATGAGAGGGGATCTTATAGAGACGTATAAAATTATAAAAGGACTGGACAAGCCAGATGCAGGAAAAATGTTCCCAATATTGGAGGAGTCCAGAACCAGGGGCACAGTCTAAGAATAAAGGGGAGGCCATTTAAAACTGAGGTGAGAAGAAACATTTTCACCCAGAGAATTGTGAATTTGTGGAATTCTCTGCCACAGAAGACAGTGGAGGCCAATTCACTGGTTGAATTTAAAAGAGAGTTGGATAGAGCTCTCGGCGCTAGTGGATTCAAGGGATATGGGGAGAGTGCAGGCAGATTGTGGATGATCAGCCATGATCACAATGCTGGCTCGAAGGGCCAAATGGCCTCCTCCTGCACCTATTTTCTATGTTTCTATGTTTCTAATCCTATAATGCTGGAACGCAGCGAACATAAATATAAGTCAACTTTATTGCAAATGAAGTGTCGTGAAACTGACTTCCTGGTGAGTTTTGGGATTCATTATTTGTAACCCTGTCCTGATTCATAAAAGTTGTAGTTTGCGAATGTTCAAATAGCATTTTTTTTTCTGATGTAACACCTATATAAATAGTTCCATGAGTTCCAGTTTTATAACAGGGAAGATAAATTAAATAATTTATGACTGGGGAAGTTCTGTCCATCCATCAAAGTTAGGGAGAGGTTGAGTAAATTTCCTGAGCTGGGCATTTCCTCTGCACCAGAAATAGCTTGTTAAAATAGTCAGTTTTGTGGGGCACCCTGGCAGCCTCATTCTCTTGTAGATGAACTTCAGGATGTTGTGCTCAGGAGGAAACGCAAGAATGTGCACCGATTCACAGAAGAGGGGTGGTGGTTTTGCTGGTGTTGAAGTTACCTTGATTAAGTCAACTGTTAAAGTCAATTAAGTGTTTAGTTTTTTTAATTAATGTTTAGGATGTGGGTATCACTGGCTAAGCCAACATTTACCGCTGAACCCCTACTGCCTTCAATATGGTGGTGGTCAGCCACCTTCTTAAATGGTTGCAGTCTTTCGTATAAAAGGTATTGGCTGTATTGTTAGGTATGGAGTTCCTGGACAGAGATGCAATGCCAATGAAGGATAGCCTATATATATTTTCAGGTCTTGGAAGAAACCTACAGGTAGTGGAATCCAGAACCAGGGGCCATAGTCTAAGAATAAAGGGGAGACCATATAAAACTGAGATGAGAAATAACTTTTTCACCCAGAGAGTTGTGAATTTGGGGAATTCTCTGCCACAGAAGGCAGTGGAGGCCAATTCACTGGATGAATTTAAAAGAGAGTTAGATAGAGCTCTAGGGGCTAGTGGAATCAGGGGGTATGGGGTGAAGGCAGGCATGGGTCACTGATTGTGGATGATCAGCCATGATCGCAATGAATGGTGGTGCTGGCTCGAATGTCCAAATGGCCTCCTCCTGCACCTATTTTCTATAAATCTATGTAATCCATGTCCTTCTTGGCGGTGGTGATTGTGGGTTTGTGTGATGCTGCAAGACTAGCATTTAGCCGATGAGAAAACTGCAGTCATAGTATTCCAATGATGGAAAGTTCTTCTTAAATTGAACCTTACACTTAATGACCAAATTGAAATTATCCACACTCAATGTCAGTAATCAAGATCAATCAACATGCAGTAATTATTTCACTATTGACAGTAGGTAGCTTCCAGCTGAGATAACGTAAAAGCGGGTTGAGATTGCTGAGATAGGCACTACCGACTTGTTTCATTTTTGTTAGCATTTCCCTTCATACAACTAAAAGGCATTTGCAAACCATATTTTATTAAAGAACCGATAATTGACTTTGCTTGTTAAAAAAAAAACTAAAAATTTATAATAGCAAAATAGGATTGTTGTAATAATATCAACTTGCATTCAAGTTCCTGCCCTCAGGGAAAAACATCCCTAGGAACTTATGTGATGGGACCAAAAAAAGGAAATATTAGCGACATTCTAAAAGTGATTGAAGAGATTCAAGGAAGAGATTCTGCAAAAAAAACGCCATGGATGACTGAAGAAAGGTGGAAATTCTCAAGAGATTAGAATCAGAAGCAGGGTACATTTTTCAGGAGTTTCAATCCCACAGCATCGAGTGACAGGGCAGCATAAAAACAGTTGAATAGGAAGACTTCAGGCACCAGGAGTCAATATATCTCAGAGTTTTGGGTAGGATTGCAGTTGCTATAAAAATAAACACACATCTCCTGTCAAGAAATGTAAAAACATTTCCATTTCCAGGGGCTATGCTGCTTCATCTGTCATTTTGATCAGATCACAAGAATATGTTACATCAAATTCCATCAAGCCATCCTCCTTTGACCAGCATGTCACACTTCAGATACAAACAGTTTGGCCATTGCTCCTTAGCCTTATTTTTCTTCGTTGCTTTTTTGAGTTACATGAACAGGATTTATTTTTGCCATTTCAAATAAATTTGAGGTCCATCTAAAATGTCAGTAAGTTTTGTGAAATAGTTATTAATGAGCTAGTTATACTTTGTAATGTTAATATACACCTAACAAAACATGGCGATACATTGCTTGCCCCTTCTCGCTGTAATAGCTGTGATGAGAGGAGATCTTATCGAAACGTATAAGATTATTAAGGGGTTGGACACGTTAGAGGCAGGAAACATGTTCCCAATGTTGGGGCAGTCCAGAACAAGGGGCCACAGTTTAAGAATAAGGGGTAGGCCATTTAGAACTGAGATGAGGAAAAACTTTTTCAGTCAGAGAGTTGTAAATCTGTGGAATTCTCTGCCTCATAAGGCAGTGGAGGCCAATTCTCTGAATGCATTCAAGAGAGAGCTAGATAGAGCTCTTCAGGATAGCGGAGTCAGGGGGTAGGGGGGGAAGGCAGGAACGGGGTACTGATTGAGAATGATCAGCCATGATCACATTGAATGGCGGTGCTGGCTCGAAGGGCCGAATGGCCTCCTCCTGCACCTATTGTCTATTGTCTATTGTCTAATAGTCACATAAGACATAAGGCTGAAGCACATGCTTTATTAACTATAAGGCAATAAGAAAGTAATTTATTTTCAAGATTCCATCATATCAAATTTGTAATTGCATCTGATCAGATTAACAATGAACAATCAAGGTGGTTAACAAACAATGCCTTTACCAAATAAAATACAAGTTTTTATTGAACAAAAAAAGAAAATAAAGTTATTAGCCTCTAACAAAAGCTGCATGGGCAGTCAAATTTGTTTTATAAATACAAATGTTCAGAACATAAAGGTGAACTACCACTGGGCTTTTGATTTGTGTTTCAATGTACATTTTTCTCAGAACCAACATTTCATTAAAACTGCTAGAAAAGGTCATTCTGTATTGGGTGAAAATATTTCCAACAAAAAATGATATAAATTTAATAAACAAATATTTCACGATGGATGTCAGATTTAGATGGATAAACCCTACCTCTAGTCCCTGAATGATGTAAAAGGAAATTAAATTGGTAATGTGTCTCGTAAAGAAGTACCATATACAATGAGACTCCTGAAAAGAATATCAAAGATTTATATATGTTTTCACAAGGAATATAACTGGCTGATAACAGTTGACTTGTTTGCACCCTGATGGTAAATGAAGAATTAATTGTTTGATCATGAGAATCTCGGTACCTCATTTGTATTTTTAGCAGAAGTTTAATATATGGAAACCGACTTTTTCTGGACGGCACTTAAAAAGTAAAGCTTGAAATTTTAACTTACAAATGTACAAGGCACATTCACTATTTTCTGTGCAAAGTTTTCTTTTGTTTTTCTATGATAAGAATTTCAATTCAGCTGCAGAATTAACATGGGGAACAAGTTAAAAAGAAAACACTGTGTGTCGTGTGACATTCAAACAAAAGAAATAGAAGGAGGAATACATCAATCAGCCCCTTGTACCTGCTCTTTCATTCAATAAATCATGGCTGATCTTTAACCTCAATACCACTTTCTGATACTAATCCCTTATCTCCTGACTCCTTTCATATTTAAAAATCTGTCAATCTCTGTTTTAGATTTACTCAGCAGAAGAAATAGGAAACAATTAGTTTGCACTGACAGCAATCAAAGAAGAATGAGCAGAATATACATAACCAACATGCTCTATCTGAATGATCAGCTACTCTTGTCCTGATTTTACTAGCCATGGGATTAGGGATTACAAAGGGTGCAAGAGATCCATTTGATTTGGATCCATTTTTGCATAAATTCATCAATCAAATTCTCACCTTAAAAATATTGAAGAATGGAAAGGATAGTTAATTTCAAAACCTTGAAAGAGGTGACTTCATCCATCAAATAAGTTCTGTATCTCCAATATCAAAGACATATTCACGAAAAAATATTAAATATGTATCAGTCAGAGATTCATCAGTTCAATTGCCCAACCCACTCCCAACTCAAAACACACCGTTTCACTGCATCTCTGCACATGAGGCAATAATAAATCAATATCAAAACCAATATCAATACAAATACCTAAATGACATCCTGATGAGCTCAGGTCAAGGTAAGTATCTGTCACTCTTTCCAGCATCTACAATGCCAGTTTTCAAATTATATGCAGACAGAAAATAATGGCTGAATAAATGCAAATACTTTGTTTTAGCTGTGGCAAAATCAAAATCATTGATTTGCAGGATGCTTGCTTCAGCTAAATAAATATCATTTTAATTTCATTTAAATTATATGGTTCCTTTTAATTTAGCTTCGAGATGCAGAATGGAAACAGTCCCATTGGCCCACCTAGTCCATGTCGATCACTGATCACCTGTTCACATTCGTTTTCTGTTATCCCACTTCCCTCATCCACTCCCTGCACACCAGGTGCAATTTTCAGAGGCCAATTAACCTACAGACTCACACACCTTCAGGATGTGCGAGCAAACCAGAGCATCTGGAGGAAACCTACACGGTTACAGGGAGAACGAGCAAACTCCACACAGACAGCACCTGATGTCAGGATCGCACCCAGATTCCTGTGAGGCAGTAGCTCTTCTATTGTGCCACTGTAGCTATAGAAAACTATTTAATTGATGAGGCTGAATTGTAGCTGATAACAAACAATTAAAGATTCACTGAGAGGACTTCCCATGTAAAAATCAAACAGCATTACTATGTACCTCATGTAACTCAGTCGCTTCATGTACCTCAGGTGTCACACATCAACAAAAACAGAAAAGGTCTTTGTAAAGTCAAAGGTACAATAAATGGTCACTTTAGTATTACATTATTGTCAGAATCTTTGAGAGAGAGAGACATTTCACTTGTAAGACACTGCGGAAGGATCTTACAATGGTTTATATCTAAAGGGCCTGCATTTTTATGAGGTCCTACATGTGCTTTCACCAGGACCCCATAAAAATACAGGAAGATGACATTACTTCTGTATTCAAAGTTTCAGGCCATGAAGGCCGTTGCATGGTTGCATGCTGCACTTGTACTTTATCTTTCAATCATTTGAATACAAGGTCCACCCGGCCTCGATGAAAACCAACATCTTTCAATGTCTTACCGTTTAAAAAAATACTCTGCTTTTCTCCAAAAATTGATGACTTCACCTATTTTACATAGAAACATAGAAAATAGGTGCAGGAGGAGGCCATTTGGCCCTTCAAACCAGCACCGCCATTCATTGTGATCATGCCTGATCATCTACAATCAGTAATATGTGCCTGCCTTCTCCCCATTTCCCTTGATTCCACCAGCCCCTAGAGCTCTATCTAACTCTCTTTTAAATTCATCCAGCGAATTGGCCTCCACTGCCTTCTGTGGCAGAGAAATCCACAAATTCACAACTCTCTGGGTGAAAAAATGTATTCTCACCTGTTTTAAATGGCCTTCCCTTTATTCTTAGACTGTGTCCCCTGGTTCTGGACTTCCCCAATATTGGGAACATTTTTCCTGCATCTAGCTTGTCTAGTCCTTTTATGATTTTATATGTCTCTATAAGATCCCCTCTCATCCTTCTAAACTCCAGTGAATACAAGCCTAATCTTTCCAATCTTTCCTCATATGACAGTCCCACCATCCCAGGGATTAACCTCGTGAACCTACGCTGCACTGCCTCAATAGCAAGGACGTCCTTCCTCAAATTAGGAGATCAAAACTGCACACAATACTGCAGATGTGGTCTCACTGAGGCCTTGTACAACTGCAGAAGGACTTCTTTGCTCCTGTACTCAAACCCTCTTGTTATGAAAGCCAACATGCCATTAGATTTCTTCACTGCCTGCTGTACTTGCACCCTTACTTTCAGTGATTGGTGTACAAGGACACCAAGGTCTCGTTGCACTTCCCCTTTACCTAATCTGACACCGTTGAGATAATAATCTGCCTCCTAATTTTTGCCGCCTAAGTGGACAATCTCACATTTATCGACATTATACTGCATCTGCCTTGCATCTGCCCACTCACTCAACCTGTCTAAGTCACCCTGCAACCACCTAACACCTCTCCGCAGTTCGCACTACCACCCAGCTTTGTGTCATTCGCAAACATGCCAGTGTTACTTCTAATTCCATCATCCAAATCATTAATATATATTGTAAATAGTTGCGGCCCTAGCACTGAGCCTTGCAGCACTCCACTCTCCACTGCCTGCCATTCTGAAAAGGACCAGTTTATTCCTGCTCTTTGCTTCCCGTCTGCCAACCAATTCTCTATCCATGTCAATAATAGAGTATTGATACCATGTGCTCTACTTTTGCTCAACAACCTCCCGTGTGGTACCTTATCAATGGCTTTCTGAAAGTCTAGATACACTACATCCACTGGCACCCCTTCATCCATTTTACTTGTCATATCCTCAAAAAATTCCAGAAGATTAGTGAAGCAGGATTTCCCCTTCATAAATCCATGCTGACTTGGACCAATCCTTTTACCGCTATCCAAATGCGCCGTTATTACCTCTTTAATAATTGACTCCAGCATCTTCCCCACCACTAATGTCAGGCTAACTGGTGTATAATTCCCCGTTTTCTCTCTCGCTCCTTTCTTGAAAAGTGGCATAACATTAGCTACCCTCCAATCCACAGGAACTGATCCTGAATCTATTGAACATTGGAAAATGATCACCAATGCGTCCATATTGTACTACATCAGTCACAGCCTCACGGATGCACTGAACTTCTCTTAACATTTTGCTGCATCCACCTGAAAATTCACGCAGCCACCCAACTTTGTATTATCAACAGACAATTGGACATATCCCACTTGGTCCCTTCATCCAAATTATTAACATAGATTATAGCAAAAAGGCAGTGAAAAATGGAATTGCACTCAAAGAGGATAATAGAATTGTAGGTTAAGTTGCACGCATTTATGATTTTGGAATAGAAGTATTCTCTTATTATCAATAGTATCTTTTATTAATCATATTTAGCACATCAAACCTGAAGATTGTGAGTAATTGAGTATCACTTTCACTAAAACAGCCATACAAGACACTGACAGGGTCAAATGAAATGTTTGTTATGCATCTCACACAAGACAGCACTGTGAGTTTACCTCTATGGTTACGTGGCATTACCTTTGGTATATTGTTGCACCAGCTGCTCTCAGAGCTGAGGATTGACTGCAGAAGGTTGTTTTATTGGCAACTCTACCTTTCTTACTTGCCTCACAAAAGAGTCTCTGGACCCGAAAATCTTTCAGTGAAGATTAAAAACAGGTCTGGTTGTGAAACGGTGGTGTGTCTAATTTATTGATTGAAAGATACAGTATGGAAACAGGCCCTTTGGCCCACCGAGACCATGCCGACAATTAATCACCCGTTCACACTAGTTCTATGTTATCCCACTTTCTCACCCATTCTCTACACACCCAGGGCAATTTACAGAGGCCAATTAACCAATAAACCCACTCATCTTTATGACGTTGGAGGAAACCAGAGCATCCAGATGAACCCCACGAGGCGAACGTGCAAACTCTACACAGACAGCACCCGTGGTCAGGATCGAACCTGGGTCTCGGGTGCTGTGGGGCAGCAGCTCTACCAGTTACTGCCACTGTGCTGCAATTAATGGTTAATACTAATAATATTAATAATTTACTGACTGAAGGGTTGAGCCAAAATTGCCCCCATAATTTTTGCAACATTGGAAAAGAACATGCCAAAAAACACATTGAACACATGCATCAGTATGTGAATGAAAAAATGAAAATAAGAGTGATTCAAAGATATCCAATGATATGATTAATTATAATAAAACACTTCTATTGCAAAAGTAATTGATAGAATGAACTTAACCTGTATTTCTAGAATTCTATTCAAAGGCCATCACATTTCTCACTGCCTGTCAGATTAAGGCAAAAGAAACAAAGCAATTAATGGTGACATTTCATGGCTGGTAGTAAGACAACGATTCTGAGGAGAATGGTATTTGCAGGGAGTGGAATGATCGTCAATCCGGCAAAGGCAGGTCGAAGATCCAGGAGAAATCCATTGGTTAAAGGACTTAGAAGAGGAATTCAATTGTGCAGTGGAGCACAGTGATGGATCAATGAGAAGTGAAGAGAAGAAAATAACTTACTTTCAACCCATCCTGGAAAAATCCTTATCGTCAAACTTGCCAGCAGCACGTTTGACAATAAAGTGTCTTCCAGGATGGAGCCAACCACAAATCCTCTTAAGTAATAGAGGTATGGGTCTTAATCCTCTGGCTCTGACCTTTTCCAGATTAGAGGCCTGTGCTGTATAGATCATTCAAAGATGTGATAATGTACTATATATGTGCATGTTGTCTCTTCAATGAGTGATTCACTATCTTCATTCAGAGTTGTCAATATTTTGTACATGTCTTTATCCAGGCGCATTTGTGCCTTTCCTACTATCAACATCTTTTGTATTTATCAAGGCAACCCAGTGCTTGCCTGGATTGGCTCATAAGACCGAGAGCATTGACTGGACTTTTGAAAATGGCACCAAAATCTGCCACCTCTTGCATGCGGCCTCGTTAGACTATTTCTGTACACTTCGCTCATCGGGGATTGTGCTTAGGAATGGCAATACTCCACTGGACTGTATGTAAAAAAAAAAAATTACTCGGTGTTTGCACCTGTGGCAATAAAGAAACATTGAACCATTGTGTTATTTCAATAGTCAGTAACAATTTGTATGTGTAATTTCAATTTGTAATTATGCTTTTCATGTACCTTTAAGAATATCCTTAATGTGACGTAAATGAGAGAAATCATCTCAAATATTGTCCCGATGACATTTGATACGAAATACTTTGTATTATCACTAAAATGTTAATATTTCCATTCTGAGGTAAGATACAATTCCTAGTAAATTCAAAGCATTAAAGTGCTGAACTGATCCTGACAGGTAACATATACTTTCGAGATTTTAACATTTTCTTGTAATGAAGATGCATTTTATGTGTGTGTCTGTTACAAGTAATTTGATACTTGTATTAATCCTATACAAGTTAAAGTGTATTTCTTACCCATAAAATCATGCTCCTGCCATGATTTCTTATCTAACAGACATAATTCAGGTAAAAAATGTGGGAGAAAGGACATAGGTAAATCAACCAGGAGATGTAGTAGTTAGTTGGAATTAGCTCACACATTAAAAAAACAAATTGGTATTCCTCTAAACCTAACATGCATTGTACATTGTATGTAGGGAGGAACTGCAGATACTGGTTTATACTGAAAATAGACGCAAAAAGCTGGATTAACCCATCGGATATGGCAGCATCTCTGGAGAAAAGGAATAGATGACGTTTCGTATCGAGACCCTTCTTCAGACTGGCTGAATGCATTCTACATTCCTTGGAGGTAAAACTTTACACATGGAAAACAAAAGCAGAAATACTATCTAAGGGCTCACAGAAAGCCCTGCAACTGATTAGCCTTTATGATCTTGCACTTTAGACTACCTTTTGCACCTCTGAGAACTTGATCACTGATTAAAGTTCGGAAAAGGAGTCTGCCAGAGGAAGGAGAAGGGGACTCATGGTGAAAACGGTGGACAGTTTCAAGAATTAAAACTGCTCAAATAAGGATATTCCAATTATCTTTCCACTGGCAATTGAAACCAGAAATATTTATGTTTATCTTTTAAATTAGCATGAACATTTGAAAAGGTTCAAATTTTATAAAAATGACTGAATACTTGTCATTTGTGAGTTAATGTAGCATAGGGCACTGTGATTATTTCAAGCAACTAAAGATACAACCCTCATGCATTACAGATGCAGATATTACGCAGAGTATGATCCCTTTCCTTGCCCCTCCTCTCAAAAATGAACAGCTGGAAATTCATTATAAATAGAGCTTTATAATTCAAGGTCACTCTGAGAATTTGTAGACGATGAGCTATCCTTTACTTAATGAAATGATTAAAAGTAGTAGCTATGATACACATTACCTTTAAATAAAAAAAATTTTAAACTTTAATTTTCATTTGTATTTTACGTGAGCAAGCCAAAACTCCCAGAATTATTCCTGAGGTAGTCCAAATATAATATAAACACAACATTAATATTATCACATTAAATATAATAAGAACATAACTTCATTTGTGAAAGCAGATTCTGCTCTGTGACCAGAATAACTTATTTGCACTTTTTAATTAAAAGATTTAATTGATTTTATTCCCCCATGGTACAAATGTTGTTTAATCAAATTCACCATTGAAGATACTGATATATACCTGCAAGATTGCTTTCCTTGTAAATGGCATTGCACTATGACAAGAGATCTTTTTTTAAGCAATTTTAAAAATTACATCGTAAAGCAATTTTTACAGGAATGATCAAGTGGGAGTGCACAATAACGGTGTCATAACATAATGATCAGATAGTTTTGAACACCCTGTTATAAAATGCCATTAAGCTGGAAAGAGTGCAGAGAAAATGTACAAAATATGATACCAGGATCCGAAGGCCTGAGCAAAAGGGAGAGGTTGGGCAGCCAGGAACTTTACACAGGAGGCTGAGAGATGATCTTATAGAGGTGTACGAAATCATGAGGGGAATAGATAGGATGAATGCAGAGAGTATTTGTCCCAGGTTGGAAGAATCAGGAACTAGAGGGCATGTTTAAGGTGAAAGAGGAACAATTTAATAGGAACCTCAGGGGCATTTTTACACAATGAGGGATGGATATATAGAACAGAGGAAATAATTGGGGCAGATACAATAACAAAAATTAAAAGACATTTGGACAAGTACATTGACAGGAAAAGTTTAGAGGGATATGAGCCAAACACAAGCACATAGCTTAGATGGGGCATCTTGATCGGCATTGATGAATTGGGCCAAGGGCTTATTTCTGTGCTATATAAATCTGTGACATACCGACATTTCTATTTCTGCGTTTGGCATGCTAGTTCCAATACAGCAAGAGGCTGTGACTGGTATACCACACTGGATAGACAACAGGTCTCCGGAGATGCTGCCTGTCCCGCTGAGTTACTCCAGCATTTTGTGTCTATCTTAGGTCTTAATACATAACTTTCTACAGTGCTCGGAAGAGGCCAGCTGATGTACGACAATCAATGGATTAATTGGCCACAGATCCCAGTTTACACTGGACCATAATCTGAGGTTAAGCATGAAGCAAAGACCTTGAAAAAAAATCTCCCCACAAAAACTTTAGTTATCCCTGTGACAAGGTCTTTCTGTTTCCCAGTGCCTACCATTGCTAAATAACAGTTCATGGGGATCCCTGCCATTCAGTATCTGATGTCAATGAGCAGCTAATCAGATTAAAGAATATTCACAAACCATTCCAAATATGCAGATAACAGATATGGTTAAAATAGGAGCTGAAATGTTACATATATTTACTTTATTTTTAAATTTGCATGTAATGAAATTATTATACATATAAAAAAAAGGTTCTTGAAACCATTTGGTTTGCTGAACCACAGGCTTCTGCCTTACTTTTGAGTCATAGTTATACAGTGTGGAAACAGGCCCTTCGGCCCAACTTGCCCACACCAACCAACATGTCCCATTTCTACTAGTCCCACTTGCCTGCGTTTGGCACATATCCCTCTTCACCTGTCCTATCCAGGCACCTGTCTAATTGCTTCTGAAACGTTGCAATAGTCCATACCTCAACTACCTCCTCTGGCAGCTCGTTCCATACTTATCCTGGTGTAGAATCCTGAGGACTATTATATTTTATAATATGAAGTTGTGATGGCTGAAGGGAGCTGAAGTGGGAGATGGGAAAGCAGAGGCGAAGTGAATGGAGCAGCAGCTACGTGTCTGGACCATTGCTGCAGAGAAATGTTTGGAGACATACAACAGGGCAAATTAAATTCAAGTAATTGAACAAATCATGTAAAAAAACAAATAACATCTCATCTCAATAAAAGTAGCAATGAAACTTGTCATAAAAACCCATCTGGTGCATTAATATCCTTCAGGCAAGGAAATCTGCTGTCCTTACTTAGTCTAGCCCAGATATGCCACTTCACACCCACTAACGGAGCTGACTCTTAACTACTTCCTTAGCTCGGGGCAGTTACTGATCACAGTGCCAATGATATCCACATCCCACGAACAAATATATAAAAAAAATATCTCCTTGATTCCTTTGGGGAAGTTGGTTAATGATGCATACTGTCGAGGTGAATGAATGACTTACAGCAATTTCAATATTTCCAAGATAAATAATGTATGCATAGAAATCCCAAGCTGATATCAGTCTCAGAGGAAATCACTGCAAACACAAGTGCTGCTGTTATCATAGCCTATGCAAAATCCAGGCTAGCTAACATCACTCAACACTGAATGTACAAGAAGGAACTGCAGATGCTGGTTTTAACCGATGATAGACACAAAAAGCTGGAGTAAATCATCTATGGAGAGGAATGGGTGACGTTTCGGGTCGGGACCCTTCACTGAATGATTATTTTCACATATTGAGGTAGATTTACCTCCTTGGTCTCTTGCACTGTACACATAAACTGATATTGCCTCGTGTTAGAACGGTACAGTGCAGTCTGAAGAAGGGTCTCGACCTGAAACGTCACCCATTTCTTCTCTCCAGAGATGCTGCCTGTCCCGCTGTGTTACTCCAGCTTTTTGTGTCTTTCTTCGGTTTAAACCAGCATCTGCAGTTCCTTCTTACACATACAGTAAATGTGGAGGCGTTCTGCTTCAGCTTTTAAGGTTGTTGGTGAGATCAGATCTGAAACGCTGTGTACAATATTGGTCTCTATATTTAAGGAAGGTTGTTGAAACATCTGTCAAACTAAAGAAAATAATGAAGTAAAAAATTCACTTGGAAGCAAAACATTATCAAACATTATTCAAAAAAAGGAAGGGAGAGAGTTGGAAACTATAGGCTACTTAGCTGACCATCTTTCATCGGAAAATGTTAGAACTGTTATCAAAGGCATTAATGTGGAACAATGAGAAACATTCATTGTAGTCAGGTAATGTTAATATGGTTTTGTGAAAGGGAAATCATGACTTACCAATTGAAGAAGTAATATGTAGTGGGAGTAAAATGGGAATCACGGGATATAATATACTAATTTTCAGGATGCATTTGATAAAATGTCACATTAAAGACTAATGTGGAAAATAGAAACTGGTCGGTAACATAGAGTCATAGACCACAAAACAGGCCTTTTGGCCCAACACATCCATTCTGACACATTAGTCTGAAGAAGGGTCTCGACCCGAAACGTCACCCATTCCTTCTCTCCAAGATGCTGCCTGACCTGCTGAGTTACTCCAGCATTTTGTGATACCTTCCACTCTGACCAATGCCCCATCTAAGTTAGTCCCGTTTGACTGTGTTTGGCCCATCTATATACTAAAACTCTAATTTGTTTGTTTGTTCCTGAACTACAGCCAAAACGGCACACGATAGCGCGACAATTTTAGACCCACCTTATCACCGTCGTCCCTTTGGTGCTAATGGAAGTTGTTTCATTGAAATCGGTGTTACATTTTTAAAGTTATTCGCATTTTAAAATCTAAATCTATGCCCTAGGGAGGGAGGGAGGGAGGGAGGGAGGGAGGGAGGAGGGGGGGAGGAGGGAGGATAAGGGGGATTGAAGGGGATGGAATGGGGGGGGGGAGGAGGAGGAGGAGAGGAGGGGGAGGGGGGTGGAGGGAGGGAGGAGGGGTGGGGGAGAGAGGAGTGGGGGAGGAGAGGGTGCTGCACTAATGCAGGAGAGGTTTGGGCCCAACAGGTCCACTTGGTCTAGTTTTCCTCTAAATCTTTCCAATTCACAAACCTTTCCAAGTGTATTTTAAATGATGTTATAGTATCTGCCTCAACTACCTCTTCTGGCAGCCAGTTCCAAATAATCACCACTCTTTGATATCCTCTAATCCAGGCATCATTCGGGTAATCATTCTTTGCACCCAGTCTGAAGCCCCCACATCCTTGCAGTAATGGGGTGACCAGAACTGCAAGCAGTACTCCCAAGTTGGCCTAACCAAAGTTCTATAAAGCTGTATTGTGACTTTGGAGTCTTTGGAATTAACTTCCTCTAAATGCGATGGAAGCAGAATATTAAATATTATTAAAAATGGATAACTTATTAATAATCAAAAAGATAAAAGGTTTCCATGGACTGACAGAGGAGTTGAGGCTGCAAACAGATTCAGCCATGATCTTAGAATCATATAAGCGAACAGCCCAGAAATAAGCCCTTTTGAACCTCCTCATCCATGCTGATCTTGATGTATATTCACATTAATTCTATTTGCCCTCATTAACTCATATCCCTCTTCAACTGTTTAATCCTAGTACCTATCCAAACACCTTTGAAACATAGAAACAAATACCTGTAGATATAGGTTTTCTCGCCTCCAGTACCCCTCTCTCCCTCCCCTCCCCCTCCCCTTCCCCACATTCTGTCTGAAAAAGGGTCCCAACCTGAAACGACTCCTATCCTTTTTCTCCAGAGATCTTGCGTGACCCACTTAGTTACCCATCTTAATGACATTGTTCCCATTAGCAGGGTGACCAAAACTGAGCTTAATACTCCAAATGTGGCCTGACAACTGTAGCAAAACGTCCCAACTTCTACACTCAATACCCTGACGGATAAAGGCCAATGTACTTGAGGGCCTGTTTCCATGCTGTATCTCTAAACACTGTAACATGAGGCAACCTTACTTGCTGTCTATGAATCTATCAATATTTATGGTGTCTGCAAACTTACTAATTAACTTCCTGTATTCTCATTCAAGTCATTCATATATGTTACAAACACTAAAGGTCATTGCATCAATCCCCTGGGGTTCACTAATTGTTACAGATTTCCAGTCAAAATTATGTCAGCAAGCCAAGTTTGGATTAAGTTTGTTAACAAACCTCAGATTCCATGTATCTTAAGTTTTCGAAGTGAACACATATCCTGTTGATCAGAATCTTCTCCAACAAATTCCCTACCACGGGCATGCAATTTCAAAGCTTATCCCTGTTGCCCTTTTTTGAACAAGAGGACTACTGGGTAGAGACAGCGGTGGAGACCAAGTCATCAGACATTTTAAAAGTGGAGATTTATAAGTTCTTGATTAGTAAGGGCATCAAGGATTATGGGAAGAAAGCAAGGGAATGGAGTTGAGAGGGGAAAAATAGATCAGCCATGATTGAAGGGCAGAGTAGACTCAATGGGCTGAATGGCCTAATTTTGTTGCTAAGTCTTTGAACCTATGATCTTATCAACTGATGAATATGCTATCCTTCAATCTTCTGATACATCATCTGTGGTTAATAAAGATGCAAAACTTTAATCAGAGATCCCTCAATCTCCTCCCTTGCTTCCATGAGCATCCTGAGATAGATCCTGTCCAAACAGGGGGATTTATCTATGCTACTGTGCTCCAATATTTAGATCACTTCCTTCTTCCTGATGTGCACTGCAATATCAACATACCCCACACTTAACTCTCTTGCCTTAACGTCCTTCACCCTGGTGCAAACCAATGAGAAGTATTCATTTAGGATCTCACTCACGACCCCTGGTTCTACACAAAGCCACTTTGGTCCCTGAGAGAGCCCACACTATCCTCAGCTACACTTGTGGTCCTAATACTCGAATGAACAGTTTTGATCTCCTTAATCCTATTTGCCAATTTTCATGCCTCCTAACCACTGGATATCATTTGAGATTGACATCGACTTTGTCATGACCCAAAGGATTTTATGTTTGAATAAGATCATCCCCCATTCTGAATTCCAATATTCTAAAAAAGATACAAATTGCGGGAGTAACTGAACTGATCCACTGAACTACTCCAGCAATTTGTGCCATTTTTTTGTAAACCAGCATCGGCAGTTCCTTCTTTCTCCAATATTCTAACTTCCATATTTTAATTTCTTCAGCTGCTCGTGATAGAATAATCCTCTCATCCCAAGAATTCCTCTTCCCTAGTTTAAGTTTAGTAAAAATCTATTCCACTCTTGCCTAGGCCCTGACATAAATAATAAAAGATGGTACCCAGCTGAGGCATAACCAAGTGCACGAGAGGGTGCCCAGAGACTTAGCAGAAAATAATTAAGTCATTACGAGGTTTATTGTGGGAAAAGAGAACACAAAATTGAAAGATTGGCTTTTTTGTTCATCTCCCTGGGAACCAGACAAGATACAGGAAAGGTTTAGCTGACTATGTGCCTGACTGTTTCTTTTCAGTTACCCCCTTTTGAGGTTTATGGGTGCTTCTACACCATCACCCTGAAACACAGCACTGCACTATAATCACCAGGAGATGGAATTAGTTGTCAGTAGCTTTGGAGGTATTCCTGAAGGGAAGGAAATACCTTTATGTTAGAACTAGTTTGCAGCATATTTTTTTATAAAATATTTGGAACATTTTTAATTTAGTTTAGTTTAGTTTAGTGAAGAGATACAGTGCGGAAACAAGCCCTTCGGCCCACTGACTCCATGCCGACCAGTGATCCCCGCATATTAACACTATCCTACATGCACTAGGGACAATTTCTACACTTACCAAGCCAATTTACCTACATACTTGTCCGTCGAACTCGGGTCTCTGGCGCTGCAAGCGCTGTAAGGCAGCAACTCTACCGCTGCACCACCGTGCCACCTAATTGACGTATCTAGGGATTATCTAAACTGATTAAAAGATTGTGGAGGAATGGGAAGGGCAACAACTTGAAAATCAAAACTTACTGACTTGTTTCTGTTAATGTAAAAATATAATTAGGCATTATGAGGTGAAATAATTGATTAAAAACTGCATAAGAGCAAAATTACGAACACTTGTAAACTATTATCAGTTAATGATACCTTAATTTGTTTGAAATTATGCCATGAGAACACACAGCTGCCTTGACACATACACAGAGAGAGGAATGGAGGTGTATCGACACCATTCATAACCGGGTAGTCCACGTTTCAAATTTATTCAGGTGAAAGACAACATATGGCAGAGGTAAACACTGACATTTTTGATGGGAAAATGTTGACACCAAATATGTGATTAAAAACGTGACGACAAGAGGAAGTAATTCACACTGAAGACAGAGATGAAGATAGCTCCTCCATAATTAGTAATGAAGCAAATTGTGTTTGCACCAACATTGTTCAGGAGAAAGCCGTAGCAGATTTTTAATTGCACATTATTAATAATGTATTGGGGTGGGAGCTGCTTTATGTCCTCGTCGTCCACCCTCGGTAGTTCTACGGTACGGTGCTCAAAGCACCAATTGCCACTTTTGATTGTTGTAGTTGACATACGAAAGAAGAAGAGAAGAATAATGTATTAACTATGATAGGCAATGTGCAAGACACAGTCCCCTGTTTTACTAGAATTCCAGATGAATATATTTCTATTCTACAATTTCACATTTATTTGCTTAGATTAATGTTGAACATATATATTTTGACAATTTAATAGTCTCTTTGGACAATCATTTACTCCAGTGCCCTCTTACTTAAATCTGCAGCCACAATAAAATTGGCAATCGGAATGATTGATATCACGGTGTCATGTTTCTTTTTAAAACAATGGATTGATAGTGAATAATCTGGACCTCTATGCCAAAATGCAAATTTGCCCTGTTTTTGATCAATCGGTGTTGCTAATGTTATTGATGCTTATTTCACATAAATGTTAAATGATATTTGACTCTGTTTCACAGCACACAGCGCTTAATAAGTATACACTTATTTCCCCAACTCAGACTATAGGGATGGCGATTCTGTGTCAGTTCATTTCGCTGACTTACCCCCAACTGTAAAATATTAGTCCTCTTCCCATGTGTGTGCATTCCTGTCATGGGTGCTTATCGTTCAGTCCCAGAATAACTTAATTCATCGAGGAGCTGAAAGTGCAGTCGACTCACAGACCACCCATGCTCCACTGAGCTAATCTTTGCATTAATGCAAGGTCAGCTTATTTCAATGAATGTTTCATAGTCCCCTCACCCTGCTAATCCTGCAAGACAAGGGGGTCAGGGGACAGGTTATCCATCACTGGCAGCTTTTAAAGGAAACTCACTCTGCAGAAACAAAGCACTATTGCCACAATCACCAATGCAAGTGCGACAGAGACACAGGTATCTTTTTTAAAATGTTGGACATAATGCATTCTTTCGTTGGAAAACTGCTCATGCAGTCTGAACGTTCCACTGTCTCACAAATTTATGAAGGAAAAAAATTGCTGGTCTGTGTTTGGCTACTAAAATGAGAAGACTCGCGTGTTGTGCAATTTGATTATCATTTTAATCTCACTTTCATCCCAACGGTTGGACACACATGAGCAATCGGTAAACACTGACAGTTTTCCTGAACTTTATTCTGAAAAGTTTGGAGACAAAGGTTTTAAATTGATAGTGCCTCAT